>NC_056742.1:116996510-117261510 GCF_019279795.1 Protopterus annectens | reverse complement strand
TGTGTGTAGCTTGCAAGGTGCTACAGTGACATTATTACCTACTAGCTACCAACTAGCATGGCTGTTTCTGTTCACACACTACTATTATAGAAATCCACTACATTTGACAGTAAATATACATGACATGCTTTGTGTACTACACATCCTATATTCCCTTTACATTCATTCCTACTATTGCATGATATATTTCTTGTAGCACAATGTTCTTATATAACAGTCATGGCTTAGTGGTAAGTCATGCAGACTACTGTTTCCAAGGTCCTGGGTTCGGGACTGACAGTGGGATTTTATTTTGCTTTTGAGAAGACTACAGGCCTTGTCATTCAGAGTGACTAAGGCACTTTTAAGCAGTTGTAAGTGGGTTAGCGCTGGTTTGCGCGGAGCTCACGCATGTGCACTGGCGTTTAGCTCCACGCACACACGCGCATACCCGCTTACAACTGCTTAAAAGTGCTTACTCTTGCGCACACCTGCACTAATTTCTTTGAAAGAAATGAAAATGGGGAGACAGGAAAGTGGTGAAAAAGGGGTCACAAAGAGGGTAGGACAGTAGGGAAACAAGCTCGGGTTTTGCAGGAGGGATGTAGGTAAGGTCCATAGCTACCCATTTCTTCGTCAGCAACAGCTGTGCATATGTTTGTAATTTGGTGTGACATTTGAAACCTTCCACCCCTGAGAGAGGTGTAAGGACAACAATTACTTGTTGGACAGCCAATTGTAATTGACAGTTTCCATGTCCAGCAGACATGTGTGCAAAATGGGCAGCTATGTATGGGGCGTAATTTTTTTGTGGGTACAGACTGCCCCCTTTTTTATTTCAGGTGAGAGTGGTATGTCAGGTACAGGAAGTCAGTATAGCTGGGGAGGTAGGTTGGGTAGGTTAACAGACAAGACAAACAAGACGCATACAGGGGCAGTGTATGACACATGTGGGGGGGTTACATAATTGATGGGGACAGATGTTTGGATATCTCGAGCCCATGAGCCCACAGATGGCAACAGTGGAACTGAGATCCCCACCCATGGGCAGTTGCCACTGTGCCTTCACTGCCTAGGACGGGGCTGTGCTGGGGGCTGTGTAGGACGGGCAGCAGGTACACCCATGAGTTGTGCCACCCGTGCCTCAAGCTGGCGTCGGGGCCCAAGCACAGCGTCCCGGATCTCCCTACGCACCACAGTCTGGACACTACGGAGGGTGAGTGGATGTTCTCCTCCGGCCACACTTGCAGAGGGGGGACGAGCCCCATCCCCTGCAGCGCTTCTACCCGCAGGTGGCACAGGGCCACCGGAGGAGGGTCCGGCCTGGGCACTACTGCCAGGTGCACTCGCTAGCTGACGAGGGAGAGGTGGGTCCGCTGGAACCCGCCTTCCCTGTCGTCCTATGTTTTGCATTATGTTATGTCAGTTTGGGTTAGTAACATACAATACCATTCACAATTAGTTGTAACAGCATGCATTAGTATTCCCATTCACCAAACACCCATATATTCAAGCCACTGAACAGCAAGCATAACACATGCATAATTTGAACAGCAAAACACAATTCAACAACATGCAGGGTTGATTGATGGCAACAGGCCATCAGGTTTGGATGTATGAACAGGGCAGATGCATCAACGTACATGCAAATATGTATGAACCAACAGGACAAATGTCCAGGGGTGTTAATTGTGATTGCACATACCAATTTCGCGTGGAATGGATTATATGTGGTTATACGGTAGGGTGAAGAAAATTTAATTAACAACTTCAAATACCAATACATATGCTGTACATTTCTACTAGCTGCAGATATATACACACTACAGTTCTGCCTACAGTTTCCTATGTGATAACTACTTCAGGTTTGTGATAGGAATGTTACTGCTACATCAATATACATTTCATTTTTATTCATACACATTCATATCTGGCTCTGTTCAGCTACAACATCCTGCTACATTTGCTTTACATAGCTATAGACAACTGTGGATGTTTGGTATTTCAGACAACCATACTATCTGCATATTGCAGACTGAGAGAAACATATCCAGATTTTGGGACACACATTCCAGATGCAGTACTGTTTTCAACACATGCTACTGTTTGGTTCTGCCAGTCACATTCATTTCATTCTGTACTGACTGCAGTATACTTTATTCAGGAGTTATTACTATTTTATTGGTGGATTCATACCTCTTTCTCACACTCTCTCACTTGTTTTATTTTTACAATTCAGGATGGTACTTAATTCTAGGCTTTATTGACATGTTTTACCTGTAGTTATAGCAATCGTTTCCAACAGTCTCACTTATGTCATGTTTCTGTATTTCAAGAGGGATATATTTCACACATGTGTTTTACTCAGCTTCTGCAGCTGTACTTTTCAGCCTGCTGCAGGTTATGTACTATTATATTACAGGTGGGACATCTTTATTTCAGACTTGTTTCATTTTTATGTTTGGATTACAGGCTGCATCACATTTTTGTAATCAAGCATTACTTGCAAACCCTCTTACACTGTTACTTGCACATTTTATTAATTAGTGACTACACTGCACTCTTTTGCTAACTGTCATACTTATATATTTATTTACAGTTACAGGGAGAGAATTACTGACCTGCCTGGTGGCGCAACCGCACCAGCCTATCGCCATAGGCTCGCCGGTTCGCAGAACGGACACCTGCAGCTGTAATACAAATAAAGTAATATTGGAATACACATCTCCATAATATCAGCTAGGTTAATTTCTTACATAAATAATTACATGTAACTTACTCAGTAGTGGGGCGTTGGGCATTTGCCGGGCCTCCTGGATCCAACGGTTCAGTTGGTCCTGCTTCCATCTCTTCAGGTCCGCATGGTGGTGACGGACCTGCTCACCAGTCCTTGGTATCCCTGTGGCACTGGTGAGATCATGAGCCAACCAGTCCCACGCCTCAGCCCTATATGCGCCCCACAGGACCTGGCCCTGCATGAGTTGGGCCTCATGATTATGGATGAGGAGCCAAACCATATATTTGGACTCCTCAATGCCCCACCTCTGTGCTCGGAAGCAACTACCCTCACCTACACCTGACATCCTGGCTGCAAGTCGGTTCTACAATCGGTTATGCTGTGTATTCCCACCTATGGGGCTTATATATGCCGTTTTTCCCACACTTATCTGTGATTGGCCATTTTGGAATTGTATCAGCTTCACAAAACCTGCTTTGTCATGCTCCTCTTTCTATTCATTCCTATATATATGCTATTACTGCATCTCTAACTACAACTGTCATGGCTTAGTGGTTCTGTACTTTGACTATGGTGCATGGTATCCTGGCCATTGCTTTTTATGTTTTATGACTGTCTACACGGGCTAGGAGGTGTGTCTGTGTAAAGGCAGTTTTGATACAGCTTGCTCAACGTTGCCCGTTGGTCAGCTTGTTGGCGCGCTGCGCAGCTCCGCGCAAACGGGTTATGCCGGTTTACGCGTCTTTTGGCTGTCAGCACGCATATTACGCTCAGCTCAGCTACGGGCACACAGTTTCAGCATGATAAAATGCTGCTCAACCCCGGGCACTCATTCTACACCTATGAAACCACTGCTCACCTACGGGCACTCATTTTACAACTGTTAAACCACTGCTCACCTACAGGCAGATATCCTCAACTTGTTAGACTGTAGCTCAGCTATGGGCACATCTCACATTTTTTTTTTATTTTTTTAACTCACATTTCTTCAAAATACATGGCCCATTTCATTACATTTTAAATAAAATATAATTTTATATATGTACATATATGTCAGCGACTTGTTTCGTGCTTATTTCACTAAAAATAAAAATTGATGTTGTGGGGGCTCGAACCATGACTGCCTCCTCTTCAGCCAATGTCTCTACCGCTACACTATTGCTTCTTGGCTTACTTTGCATATTTAGTTCTTATATGCTTTTCCACTGACTGCTAACTGTGGCTAAGCGACGGGCACGCCTGCGCAAACGAGCGCACTCACGGGCAAACATCTTTAGAACTTCAAAAAATATATTTAAGATGTTCATTTATACATTTTATGTTCATAGTCTGTGGGGGCATGTGTTGTGTTGTGTTTATTCACATTTACACGGACTCTGTCATGGGGGTTTATTTTTGGGACTTCTACTCTTCTGGGGGCATGTTCGTTTGCAGGGCTCGCCCTACGGACACGCCCCCTACTGTCTTCCACGGACCGTGTTAGCCTTAGGTGTGATTCAGCATGCCCTCATGCATATGCATAACATGCTACGTCACACCGTTTAACTGCAGCCTCCGTGTAAGCCTTGTAACTCTTACATGGAGGCTTCGTGAATCCTGCCCAGTAACTATTACATTTGTAATATTTTGTAAACATTTCACAATATCTCAGCAACCACTCATACTATCAGCAGTATTTTATTCATCTAGCTGAGAGCTTTCATATAAGACTAAGTAGTTCTGCTTGGGTTACTTGGTTGTTGAGATATTTTGAAAAATGTGAAAATTATATCTATATAAATTAATATCATAAAAACAACAGTTAATATCCATATACCTGCACTAGACAGAGGTCAAATATTAATGAAACTGAGTTTGCCATTGTGTAAGCTTTAAGATTAAATATTTTAAAAATTTGTACACAACATGTTTTTGAAATTACTGGTACAAATATGAACAAGTAATATCTGACACCTAGATACGTCAGTAGGAGTTAATTGCAGATGCCCCTTGGAGGCGTCAGTCGCATGTAATGAGTTAAGAAATGTTCACAGACTACCACTGTGAGGCTTAAAACATACATGTGAAAGTTTATTTGTGCTGAGTGAAATAATGGCTACTGTGTGCTATGACAAGCAGAAAGAATGCCTGCCTTCATTTGTGGCAAAAAGTGAATGAAAAGATTTGTGTGAATGAAGTGAGGATAAGTGTGTGGCACACATTTAATTCAGTGCATAGAGTTGCCACCTTTTCAAATGGCCAAAGTGGGACATTTTCATGACAAACATCAGATTTTACAGGCCGACACATACCTATGGTCAGTACAAAGGATAGAACTTAACTTTTTTGCCTAAATAATAGCTTATTCTTGTAGCATTTTAGTTGCTTATTCTGTTTCTTATAACATTTAGGTATTTTAGATATAAAATAACTGTTTTATGCAACTATTACATACAATATAGGACATAATTATGTCCTACAATCTCAAGACATTTGCCATTTTTAATATTTTTTGTCAGGACACAACTGCCCAAAGAGGGATTGTCACTTGCAAAGTGGGACAGGTGGTAACCCTAAGAGCATCAGGAAGTGTTTTATGAGGACCTAGAATCATTGTGAGGTGCAAGCTTACCAATTCAAAGATTCAGGGTGCCATACAAACATTCTGTAAATTTAGCATCTTACTATCTGCAATAAAGGAAAGGCAGGCACTCATTACTCACTGTATGTATATTTTTACATAGAACACCTTTGAAACACATATGGCATAAATATGTAAGGACTTACAACTTATATATGGTTACAACTCTTCCACTTTATCTTCTTGTATAAATATTATGCTGTGTTACAATCTGATGTACTATAAACATGTTATGTTGCAATTTGATGTACTATGTCAAATTTACCAATATTACCAATTTAAATTTTACTTTTTTATTTACTCTGTGTTGCTTATAGGTTTTTATGATACCTTTGTATTACCTTTCTGCTGTACTTTTCTACTGATTTTCTACTGTACTTTTGTACCCAGGTCATTGCTAAAGAGAATCAGTAGATCAGCTCACTTACCTTCTTAACAAATAGCAAAATAAAACAAAATAAAGAGTGGATAAACAGCTGTAAATGCTTGAAAGGAAAAAAAAATATTTCAATGAAGCACAACAAATGGGCAGCTATGATTGCTCTTGTTAGAAAGTGGGACAGTACTATACACATCTGTGGTGATATAAACCGAATGTCGGTCAGGCGGCAGGCACTGAGACATATCCTCACCCTTGAGCAGAAGAGTATATGGTCATAGCAGGGGTAGAACTGTATTTTCTAAGAGTCCTACCAACTGCTTACCAACAAGAATACCTCTCAACTTCTTACAGCAAGAATTCCTGACAAAGTCAAAAATAATGGGAGGACAATGTCCCAAAATCAGGGAACTTTTTAAGTGCTACTCTTATAAACCTAGAAGGTTTCTAGAATTACAAGTTTTGTATTAGCATGCGTGTATTAGCAACGTCTGTCATTATTTAGTGACTTCAATTTGCAATGATTTGCTAGAAAACCACAATTTCAATGAGGAATACACCAAAAATATGAGGCATAAATATGGACAAATGAGAACAGTTAAGAGGTATTTCAACAAACAATTATCTAAGATTATAATAAAACATATATGACGAGTAAGAAGCTTATTTATGTAAAACAGATTTCCATTAGTAGTTAAGCAAATCTAGTTTTCAAAGAACAATGGAAAACTTTGATTGTAGTCGTCTAGTTGGATGATCTGCTAGCAAATGAAAGAATAGAAAGTATAAAACACTCGGTAAATGGGTCAATAAAGGCTGTCTTCCATATAATATACACCACGACCAGAAACTCCAGAATTCAGCTATATCCTTTTTATTGTACACGACAAAGACAGATTTAGCGCTTTCATCTGCAAAACCGGAGACCTCATCAGAATCAATTAAAACAACACACCCCCTTGTCTTATATACACAATTCAATCAAAGTAATTAATTCAAAAAAATATACACAGTTCAATCAAGGTAGTTAATTCAAAAAAATGTGACAATAACAATAAAGTGGCTGGCAATTAAACAAATTAAGAAATTTCTATAGACAAGGTAAAACTAGAATAGCATTCCATATTCATGAATACTTATTGAAACACATATATAGGTGTATACGTACACATCAAATAAATATATATATATATATATATATATATATATATATATATATATATGCCATAAACATTGTGAATGATATATTGAATAAATATTTATTTAAAACCATGTTGATCTTAAAAAATATATATATAACAATTGAATTAAAATATTATGCTTTTAAAATTAACAATGAATAGTCAGTAAATAAATCAGTGGATTTTGTTCATGTTAAACTTACATATGCTTCTTAGGGTCATTAGCTAATAGTTTTAGGGCTGGCGTTATGGATATGTGGTCATTGAAGCCCTTACCACTACAGGCATCCAGCCTAAGTTGCCATATCATCTCCCTATATAGCAATTTTGTCTCCCAGTCACCCCCCCTATCAAAATGATTGACAACCTCAACCACCCAAAATTTAAAGTCAGCCTTCTCACATGTTAAGGAGTGTCTATATAGTGCATTATTTTCATTTTTACGGTTTATATCTCTCAGATGTTCATATATCCTTTTTCTTAAGTGTCGTTCCGTTTTGCCAATATAGAACCCCCTACATGATTTACAATAAACTAAATATACCAAACCCCTGGTGTAACAACTATAATATTTGTTTGCTTTTAGTGTAATATTTAAACTAGGTAGTGTTATATCTTTTTCACCAGCTATGAATGGACACTGGGCACATCTACCACATCTAAAAGTACCAACTCTCTTAGAGACTGGTTGGTTTTGGACTATACAATTCTTTCTCTCTAAAATTTTTTTTATATTGTACCCTATTCTATAACTATAGGTTAGTTTATTTTGAAAAATTGTAGTCCTTGTAGCCAATGTTTTAAACAAATTCCACGTCTCATTAATACATTTATGTAACCACCCTATATTTTGATAATATGTAAGAGTTAGATAGGAAAACCATTATTATCCAGTGCTTTCTCAGTTCTTTCCATAGTTCTATCATGTGTCTGGTTTAGTAGTGGTATGTATTTTTTTCCCCATCCCTTAATTACATATTCCTTGATAGGTTGTGTAATTTCCACAGGGTAGTCTCTTTCATGAAACATTTCGTTTTTGGGCATATCAAAAGTTATTACCGGTTCCTGGATGACATATTTATTTTATTGGAAGGTCCAGATGAAGTAGTAAATAATTTTATTTCCCACATTAATGAAAGTACCAATTTTTTTAAATTTGCTTATCACATTAATTTACAAAAAATTCATTATTTGGACATTTTGTTATGTAAAGATTACAACACCAATACCTATAGATCTACTATATATAGGAAAGAAAATTTTTCAAACACTTATTTGCACTTTAACAGTGATCACCCCGAGCATCTTAAGAGAAATATCATAAAGGGGCAGATGATTAGAGTGGCCCGTATGACTTCAGATAGGGAAGAGTTTCTTGTTGAAATTGATAAAATACAAAAAATGTTTCACGAAAGAGACTACCCTGTGGAAATTACACAACCTATCAAGGAATATGTAATTAAGGGATGGGGAAAAAATACATACCACTACTAAACCAGACACATGATAGAACTATGGAAAGAACTGAGAAAGCACTGGATAATAATGGTTTTCCTTATCTAACTCTTACATATTATCAAAATATAGGGTGGTTACATAAATGTATTAATGAGACGTGGAATTTGTTTAAAACATTGGCTACAAGGACTACAATTTTTCAAAATAAACTAACCTATAGTTATAGAAGAGGGTACAATATAAAAAAACATTTTAGAGAGAAAGAATTGTATAGTCCAAAACTAATCAGTCTCTAAGAGAGTTGGTACTTTTAGATGTGGTAGATGTGCCCAGTGTCCATTCATAGCTGGTGAAAAAGATATAACACTACCTACTTTAAATATTACACTAAAAGCAAACAAATATTATAGTTGTTACACCAGGGGTTTGGTATATTTAGTTTATTGTAAATCATGTAGGGGTTTCTATATTGGCAAAAAGGAACGACACTTAAGAAAAAGGATATATGAACATCTGAGAGATACAAACCGTAAAAATGAAAATAATGCACTATGTAGACACTCCTTAACATGTGAGAAGGCTGACTTTAAATTTTGGGTGGTTGAGGTTGTCGATCATTTTGATAGGGGGGGGTGACTGGGAGACAAAATTGCTATATAGGGAGATGATATGGCAACTTAGGCTGGATGCCTGTAGTGGTAAGGGCTTCAATGACCACATATCCATAACGCCAGCCCTAAAACTATTAGCTAATGACCCTAAGAAGCATATGTAAGTTTAACATGAACAAAATCCACTGATTTATTTACTGACTATTAATTGTTAATTTTAAAAGCATAATATTTTTTTTCAATCTTGCCTGTTCCTGGCTGCTGTGCATTCTCGGCTGAGAGCGTGCCGCTCTCTTCTTGCCCTGAGTCTTTCCCCTGTGTCCTTGCCTGGGTGGATATTGGACCTAACTTGAGCTGTACTCCCATTGCCAAGAAATTCTCTCTGCTGCCTCACTCCATTGATGAAATACTTACCCAAGAGACTCTAAAAGAACTTAAACTTCTTGCCCTGAGTCATACCGCTGTGTCCTTGCCTGGGTGGATATTGGACCTAACTTGAGCTGTACTCCCATTGCCAAGAAATTCTCTCTGCTGCCTCACTCCATTGATGAAATACTTACCCAAGAGACTCTAAAAGAACTTAAACTTCTTGCCCTGAGTCTTTCCCCTGTGTCCTTGCCTGGGTGGATATTGGACCTAACTTGAGCTGTACTCCCATTGCCAAGAAATTCTCTCTGCTGCCTCACTCCATTGATGAAATACTTACCCAAGAGACTCTAAAAGAACTTAAACTTCTTGCCCTGAGTCTTTCCCCTGTGTCCTTGCCTGGGTGGATATTGGACCTAACTTGAGCTGTACTCCCATTGCCAAGAAATTCTCTCTGCTGACTCACTCCATTGATGAAATACTTACCCAAGAGACTCTAAAAGAACTTAAACTTCTTGCCCTGAGTCTTTCCCCTGTGTCCTTGCCTGGGTGGATATTGGACCTAACTTGAGCTGTACTCCCATTGCCAAGAAATTCTCTCTGCTGCCTCACTCCATTGATGAAATACTTACCCAAGAGACTCTAAAAGAACTTAAAGTATGTTCATCTGCTAAGCTAGAACTACTGTACTCTTGCTCTCCTAGCAGCAGCAGTATACTCCCTGTCAGGATTGCCAGCAGCCTACCCACTCAACTTCTCTCCACTATCCTCCATACCTACATTGCTCTTTGTTTCATTGCTCCCTTCTCCCTCTACCCCATCAGCCCAGTTCTCCCTGGTAAGACATTCCATTCCTGTCTACTAGAGTACATCCCTTCTCCAATGATTTTGAGCTTAGAACTTTAAATTACAACTCTCCCTGTGCGTAGGACAAGAAGTAAACCTGAAACCTCTCTCCTTGTCTCACAATTTCCACATCTTTGTCCCTCTCTTCACCTATTACCTTCAGCCCACTGCTCACATCTTGTCTAGACCCTCTCCTCTCAATCTTGTACTACTTACACTTAATAATGCTGTTCCTCTGATAGTCTCTCGCTCCTCTTCTGCTCTTGGGCTCTGCTGCCCTGTATCACTCTGCACTTTACTTCCCTTATTCTCACCTCTCTCCCCATCTTACCTAGTATTACTCACACAAAATATTTCTGTGTTCTCCAATACATCATCACCTCCTGACCCCCAGTGTATGCCTCATTTCTCTCTCTCTCTCTCCCACCCACTCTACATACCCTGCCCTTTCCTTACTCCTCTACATTTTCCAGCCTCTCTTTTAGCTGTGAGATTGCCCCCCCCCCTACTGTAGCCGCATACTTGCAATCTATTTCCCCTGGTAGCATCTTACTCCTGCCCCTCCCCCACCCCATTTGATCCCAGAGGTGATAAAGGTCCCTCCCTATCCCTGGGCGCCATTTTCAATCTTGCCTGTTCCTGGCTGCTGTGCATTCTCGGCTGAGAGCGTGCCGCTCTGTAAGTAGAGACTGTTTAAAAGAAAGCTACTGCATTGAACTGTGAATGTACTTGGAATATTATTAACTAGCTCGATCTGATGCTTAGCCTGTCGTGTTTTTGTCAGTTAATATGCTACCTTCTCGCATGTAACTGTTACATTGCTGCTGAATTTTGCACTGTTTGTCGGCTGTATGGATGGACCTGCACATGTTTTAATTAGCGACTACCTTCCCAAGTGAAAGCACTACCTCTGGGCCCTGATTAGTCTACAAAGGTTTTTTTTAACTAGTGACTGCCTTCCCAAGTAGAGCGATACCTTTGCTGCCTTGTTCTACTGATTTTGGCTGCATAGAGAACACTATAGCTGCCTCGTTTTGTTTGTATATGTAATTCTTACTTAGCGACTGCCTTCCCAGGTAGAGCGACATCTCTGCTGCCTGTTTTAATGATTGTGGCTGCATAGGTAACACTAAGAGTTGTTTTTCCTTCATTCACTATGTTTAATGTTAGCGACTGCCTTAATCTGTTTGTAAATACTTGCTCCTGATTAGCGACTGCCTTTCCCAGTTGAAGCGATAGCCTCTGCCTTTTTTTTAAAGGCTGTAAGCCAAATACTAGTTAAACACTGCCTTGGTTTGTCTGTAACTGTTTTTTGTGATTAGCGACTGCCTTTTTCTGTTTATTAATACTCGCTCCTGATTAGCGACTGCCTTCCCAGTTAATGAGATAGCCTCTGCCATTTTTAAAGGCTGTATGCTAGATACTTGTTAAAGACTGCCTTGGTTTGTCTGTAATTGCTTTACATAATTAGCGACTGCCTTCTCTGGTAAAAGAACTACCTTTGATGCCTAGATTTATCATTTGGCTGCATAACTAATACTAGCAGATGTTTCTAATCTTTACTAAGGCTGTACATAGATATTAGTTGCTAACTGCTAGCCTTTCTAACTGAAGCAAATCAACTGTTACATGATTTTTGGCTGTAGTAGTCCTTAATTGTTAGCGACGGTTTTACAAGCACTGTGCTTCCCTCCACGTGCTCTGTGAAACGCTGTCCACACTACTAGCTCTACTGCACTATATAGCATATGTAACTACCCAATCTTGTTCCACTGGCCTACTTGGATATTTTTATTTCTTTTCGAGTGGATGGTATGATTACACTTAGCCATAATTGTGGATATAGTGCTTTTCAACTTGTTACTAACTGTTTTTGCTTCTCTGTCCATTTTTTTTTTCCCTTCCTCCAGCTTTTTGCCCTGAGTCTTTCCCCTGTGTCCTTGCCTGGGTGGATATTGGACCTACCTTGAGCTGTACTCCCATTGCCAAGAATTTCTCTCTGCTGCCTCACTCCATTGATGAAATACTTACCCAAGAGACTCTAAAAGAACTTAAAGTATGTTCATCTGCTAAGCTAGAATTACTGTACTCTTGCTCTCCTAGCAGCAGCAGTATACTCCCTGTCAGGATTGCCAGCAGCCTACCCACTTCACTTCTCTCCACTATCCTCCATACCTATATTGCTCTTTCTTTCATTGCCCCCCTCTCCCTCTACCCCATCAGCCCAGTTCTCCCTGGTAAGACATTCCATTCCAGTCTACTAGAGTACATCCCTTCTCCAATGATTTTGAGCTTAGAACTTTAAATTACAACTCTCCCTGTGCGTAGGACAAGAAGTAAACCTGAAACCTCTCTCCTTGTCTCACAATTTCCACATCTTTGTCCCTCTCTTCACCTATTACCTTCAGCCCACTGCTCACATCTTGTCTAGACCCTCTCCTCTCACTCTTGTACTACTTACACTTAATAATACTGTTCCTCTGATAGTCTCTCGCTCCTCTTCTGCTCTTGGGCTCTGCTGCCCTGTATCACTCTGCACTTTACTTCCCTTATTCTCACCTCTCTCCCCATCTTACCAAGTATTACTCACACAAACTATTTCTGCACTCTCCAATACATCATCACCTCCTGACCCCCAGTGTATGCCTCATTTCTCTCTCTCTCTCTCCCACCCACTCTACATACCCTGCCCTTTCCTTACTCCTCTACATTTTCCAGCCTCTCTTTTAGCTGTGGAATTGCCCCCCCACTGTAGCCGCATACTTGCAATCTATTTCCCCTGGTAGCATCTTACTCCTGCCCCTCCCCCACCCCATTTGATCCCAGAGGTGATAAAGGTCCCTCCCTATCCCTGGGCGCCATTTTCAATCTTGCCTGTTCCTGGCTGCTGTGCATTCTCGGCTGAGAGCGTGCCGCTCTGTAAGTAGAGACTGTTTAAAAGAAAGCTACTGCATTGAACTGTGAATGTACTTGGAATGTTATTAACTAGCTCGATCTGATGCTTAGCCTGTCGTGTTTTGTCAATTAATATGCTACCTTCTCGCATGTAACTGTTACATTGCTGCTGAATTTTGCACTGTTTGTCGGCTGTATGGATGGACCTGCACATGTTTTAATTAGCGACTACCTTCCCAAGCGAAAGCACTACCTCTGGGCCCTGATTAGTCTACAAAGGTTTTTTTTAACTAGTGACTGCCTTCCCAAGTAGAGCGATACCTTTGCTGCCTTGTTCTACTGATTTTGGCTGCATAGAGAACACTATAGCTGCCTCGTTTTGTTTGTATATGTAATTCTTACTTAGCGACTGCCTTCCCAGGTAGAGCGACATCTCTGCTGCCTGTTTTAATGATTGTGGCTGCATAGGTAACACTAAGAGTTGTTTTTCCTTCATTCACTATGTTTAATGTTAGCGACTGCCTTAATCTGTTTGTAAATACTTGCTCCTGATTAGCGACTGCCTTTCCCAGTTGAAGCGATAGCCTCTGCCTTTTTTTTAAAGGCTGTAAGCCAAATACTAGTTAAACACTGCCTTGGTTTGTCTGTAACTGTTTTTTGTGATTAGCGACTGCCTTTTTCTGTTTATTAATACTCGCTCCTGATTAGCGACTGCCTTCCCAGTTAATGAGATAGCCTCTGCCATTTTTAAAGGCTGTATGCTAGATACTTGTTAAAGACTGCCTTGGTTTGTCTGTAATTGCTTTACATAATTAGCGACTGCCTTCTCTGGTAAAGAACTACCTTTGATGCCTAGATTTATCATTTGGCTGCATAACTAATACTAGCAGATGTTTCTAATCTTTACTAAGGCTGTACATAGATATTAGTTGCTAACTGCTAGCCTTTCTAACTGAAGCAAATCAACTGTTACATGATTTTTTGGCTGTAGTAGTCCTTAATTGTTAGCGACGGTTTTTACAAGCACTGTGCTTCCCTCCACGTGCTCTGTGAAACGCTGTCCACACTACTAGCTCTACTGCACTATATAGCATATGTAACTACCCAATCTTGTTCCACTGGCCTACTTGGATATTTTTATTTCTTTTCGAGTGGATGGTATGATTACACTTAGCCATAATTGTGGATATAGTGCTTTTCAACTTGTTACTAACTGTTTTTGCTTCTCTGTCCATTTTTTTTTTCTCTTCCTCCAGCTTTTTGCCCTGAGTCTTTCCCCTGTGTCCTTGCCTGGGTGGATATTGGACCTACCTTGAGCTGTACTCCCATTGCCAAGAATTTCTCTCTGCTGCCTCACTCCATTGATGAAATACTTACCCAAGAGACTCTAAAAGAACTTAAAGTATGTTCATCTGCTAAGCTAGAATTACTGTACTCTTGCTCTCCTAGCAGCAGCAGTATACTCCCTGTCAGGATTGCCAGCAGCCTACCCACTTCACTTCTCTCCACTATCCTCCATACCTATATTGCTCTTTCTTTCATTGCCCCCTCTCCCTCTACCCCATCAGCCCAGTTCTCCCTGGTAAGACATTCCATTCCAGTCTACTAGAGTACATCCCTTCTCCAATGATTTTGAGCTTAGAACTTTAAATTACAACTCTCCTGTGCGTAGGACAAGAAGTAAACCTGAAACCTCTCTCCTTGTCTCACAATTTCCACATCTTTGTCCCTCTCTTCACCTATTACCTTCAGCCCACTGCTCACATCTTGTCTAGACCCTCTCCTCTCACTCTTGTACTACTTACACTTAATAATACTGTTCCTCTGATAGTCTCTCGCTCCTCTTCTGCTCTTGGGCTCTGCTGCCCTGTATCACTCTGCACTTTACTTCCCTTATTCTCACCTCTCTCCCCATCTTACCAAGTATTACTCACACAAACTATTTCTGCACTCTCCAATACATCATCACCTCCTGACCCCCAGTGTATGCCTCATTTCTCTCTCTCTCTCTCCCACCCACTCTACATACCCTGCCCCTTCCTCACTCCTCTACATTTTCCAGCCTCTCTTTTAGCTGTGGAATTGCCCCCCCCCCTACTGTAGCCGCATACTTGCAATCTATTTCCCCTGGTAGCATCTTACTCCTGCCCCTCCCCCACCCCATTTGATCCCAGAGGTGATAAAGGTCCCTCCCTATCCCTGGGCGCCATTTTCAATCTTGCCTGTTCCTGGCTGCTGTGCATTCTCGGCTGAGGCGTGCCGCTCTGTAAGTAGAGACTGTTTAAAAGAAAGCTACTGCATTGAACTGTGAATGTACTTGGAATGTTATTAACTAGCTCGATCTGATGCTTAGCCTGTCGTGTTTTGTCAATTAATATGCTACCTTCTCGCATGTAACTGTTACATTGCTGCTGAATTTTGCACTGTTTGTCGGCTGTATGGATGGACCTGCACATGTTTTAATTAGCGACTACCTTCCCAAGTGAAAGCACTACCTCTGGGCCCTGATTAGTCTACAAAGGTTTTTTAACTAGTGACTGCCTTCCCAAGTAGAGCGATACCTTTGCTGCCTTGTTCTACTGATTTTGGCTGCATAGAGAACACTATAGCTGCCTCGTTTTGTTTGTATATGTAATTCTTACTTAGCGACTGCCTTCCCAGGTAGAGCGACATCTCTGCTGCCTGTTTTAATGATTGTGGCTGCATAGGTAACACTAAGAGTTGTTTTCCTTCATTCACTATGTTTAATGTTAGCGACTGCCTTAATCTGTTTGTAAATACTTGCTCCTGATTAGCGACTGCCTTTCCCAGTTGAAGCGATAGCCTCTGCCTTTTTTTTAAAGGCTGTAAGCCAAATACTAGTTAAACACTGCCTTGGTTTGTCTGTAACTGTTTTTTGTGATTAGCGACTGCCTTTTTCTGTTTATTAATACTCGCTCCTGATTAGCGACTGCCTTCCCAGTTAATGAGATAGCCTCTGCCATTTTTAAAGGCTGTATGCTAGATACTTGTTAAAGACTGCCTTGGTTTGTCTGTAATTGCTTTACATAATTAGCGACTGCCTTCTCTGGTAAAAGAACTACCTTTGATGCCTAGATTTATCATTTGGCTGCATAACTAATACTAGCAGATGTTTCTAATCTTTACTAAGGCTGTACATAGATATTAGTTGCTAACTGCTAGCCTTTCTAACTGAAGCAAATCAACTGTTACATGATTTTTTGGCTGTAGTAGTCCTTAATTGTTAGCGACGGTTTTTACAAGCACTGTGCTTCCCTCCACGTGCTCTGTGAAACGCTGTCCACACTACTAGCTCTACTGCACTATATAGCATATGTAACTACCCAATCTTGTTCCACTGGCCTACTTGGATATTTTTATTTCTTTTCGAGTGGATGGTATGATTACACTTAGCCATAATTGTGGATATAGTGCTTTTCAACTTGTTACTAACTGTTTTTGCTTCTCTGTCCATTTTTTTTTTCTCTTCCTCCAGCTTCTTGCCCTGAGTCTTTCCCCTGTGTCCTTGCCTGGGTGGATATTGGACCTAACTTGAGCTGTACTCCCATTGCCAAGAAATTCTCTCTGCTGCCTCACTCCATTGATGAAATACTTACCCAAGAGACTCTAAAAGAACTTAAAGTATGTTCATCTGCTAAGCTAGAATTACTGTACTCTTGCTCTCCTAGCAGCAGCAGTATACTCCCTGTCAGGATTGCCAGCAGCCTACCCACTCAACTTCTCTCGACTATCCTCCATACATATATTGGTATTTGTTTCATTGCCCCCTTCTCCCTCTACCCCATCAGCCCAGTTCTCCCTGGTAAGACATTCCATTCCAGTCTACTAGAGTACATCCCTTCTCCAATGATTTTGAGCTTAGAACTTTAAATTACAACTCTCCCTGTGCGTAGGACAAGAAGTAAACCTGAAACCTCTCTCCTTGTCTCACAATTTCCACATCTTTGTCCCTCTCTTCACCTATTACCTTCAGCCCACTGCTCACATCTTGTCTAGACCCTCTCCTCTCAATCTTGTACTACTTACACTTAATAATGCTGTTCCTCTGATAGTCTCTCGCTCCTCTTCTGCTCTTGGGCTCTACCCGCTCCGTTCGCCCTGCGGGCTCACTCCGCTCCCCTACCCTGCCCCCAATTCCCACCCGCCCCCAGTACGTCTACATTTATACCTCCAACAGACACTCCCACTCCCAATCTACTCCAATCAGCATTCACACTTCCTGTCATACCTTCCATTTTTCCCTCCAAAACCAACAGACACTCTACTCCCCACTTTCAACTTGATAACCAATCCTACTCCTTTCCCTCTTCCTGACCACACCCCTCCATAACTAACACTACTCTACTTACTTCTAACATAACTTTCACTTCCTCTATAACTATCTCCTATTTACCATACAACACCATTCCATTACTTTCTACTGTCACTCTTCTATAACATGCTTCCTAAATACTCCTTCACCTACCTTCCACTACTACTTCTCCTCTCCTTATTTTATCTCCACCATCTCTCCCAGCCCACTACTTCCTTTACCCTCCAATCCTTTCACATAACTAACCACCATAACTCACCCCAATACAATCATACTCTCTTATTTCACCCCACTTATACCCCTCAGACAACCTCCTTCTTTATCGATACAAACTTATCTCCCATCACACAATTTCAATTCCCATAACCACTAGTAAACTCCTCTATCTCACCACAAACCACAATCTCACCACACTGCTATCTATTCACCTAAACTGTTCATACCTAACCTGATATGTACTCTCATATCAGGTGACATCCATCCCAACCCAGGCCCTGCCTCTATAACCACCACAACTAAATCCTTATTATTCACTTCCTTAAATCCGCAAAGTATCGTTAACAAAGTCACAAACCTTCATGCTTGGCTTATACACAATAAGCCTGACATCTTGACTATTTCTGAAACCTGGCTAAAACCTCATATCAAGGACTCTGAAATAACTCCCCCTAACTACTCAATCATAAGAAAGGATAGACCTCTCAGAAAGGGTGGAGGAGTAGCACTTTTATACTCCTCCTCCCTAGTACTTTCTCCCTACAACAAACCTATCCCATATTTTAATAACGCTGAACTTCTCCTTACTCTTCTACACATCAATAATCACAAACACATATGTATAGCTTCCCTCTATATTCCCCCAGGAGACAACATCCCTACACTTGAACTTATACTCTCTTGGCTATCCAGTAACATTAGCAATGAAACCATAATCCTTGGGGATGTAAACATTAACTGGGCCTCTATCCAGGCTCCTGCAAACACCAACAATATCAACCTCTACAATTTTTCACAACTAATCAACTTACCCACATACCCAGCCAATAACCCCTCAAATGGGAGTATATTGGATTGGATTCTAGCCTCTCATCCCCACTATTTCACCAACACTGGTATCCTTCCCGACCCACTAGGTGACCACCTACCCACCTTTACCCACCGATTTCCCACTATCCATCAACAGACCCACAACATCATTACTATCCGTGACCAAAAAAACTTCAACCCTATAACCTTTTCTAACTCACTTAAAGCAGTAAATTGGACCTGTCTCAAAACACTACCTCTAGACAATGCTGTCTCATACTTTAACTCAACATTCTTAAAAGTACTTGACTCTCAAGCTCCCCTACGGACTAAGAGAATAAAAGCTAAATCAGCCCCTTGGCTATCTAAAACTACCCTTTCTACCATGAAGCATAGAGACAAAGCATGGGCACGCTACCAAAAACACAAGGCAACCCCACTCCTTAATGAATACAAAATGCTTCGCAACAAAGTTAAGAAACATATCTCTAGTGATCGACGGAACTATTACTATACACTCCAAAACCATAACAAAAACAACCCTCAAAAATTCTGGAAAGGAATCTCCTCTCTCCTCCACCCCAGCAAACCAGATACTCCCACCCCAGACCCAAATGCTCCAGAACTAGACTTAGCCACCCAATTTAATTCCTTCTTCATTGACTCTATTTCCAAACTTACCTCCTCTTTTTCTATCTCCTCCCCAACACCTAACACCCCTTCACCCACCCCTGATATCTCTGCATCCACTCCATACTCACCACCCACTAATCCCACTATCCCCTACTCTACACAAATCCCACCTACATCCTTACCACTCCAGAATTCAACACCCCCCGACTGCACTCTCTTCACTTTAAATCCCATTCCTACTGCTCCCATTAAGAAATTCCTTCAAAAATTGAAACCTTGTACCAATGCTCCTGATAATATCCCATCTTACTTTCTCAGTATTGCTGCTGAAAGCCTTGCCTATCCCATCAGCATCTTAATTAATCGCTCCCTACAAGAAGGTACAGTTCCCCAAATTTGGAAACAAGCATTTATCATACCATTACACAAAGGTGGTAACAATAACAACATTAATAACTTCCGTCCCATAGCCATCTTGTCCCCCATTTCAAAATCCTTGAAAAATGTGTACAACTCCAACTTCTTCCTCATCTTCTAGATAACAAACTTATCACCCCCACACAACACGGTTTCAGACCTAATCATAGCACCATGACTGCCCTTCTCTCCTTTCTTGAAATCGTCAACAAAGCCCGCGACTCAGGTCAAATTGTTTCTACCATCCTCCTTGATCTTTCAAAAGCCTTCGATACTATCTCTCACAGTCTGCTCCTAACAAAACTCTCCAAACTCTACCTCTCTACCTCCTCTTTGAACTGGTTCTCTAGCTATCTATCAAACAGAGATCAAGCTGTTAAATGCAAAAAAGCAACTTCCTCTTACCTAAATACCCCTACTGGAGTTCCACAAGGCTCCATACTGGGTCCTCTACTTTTCAATATCTTTATTAATGACTTCTACAAATCTATCCCCCTCTCGAGCATCATCCAATATGCAGATGACTCTACTATCATCTGCTCTGCCTCTTCTATCCCCACACTACAAAAACTTACTCAAGATGCCTTTTCCTCCACAGAGCAATGGATGCTAAGAAATCATCTTGCTCTCAATGCCACCAAGACCAAATTAATGTTATTTACTCCTCTAAACTCACTCCCCAACATAAACTCATTCTTAGTTACCAGTCAAAATAACCTACCTCTCGAAATAGTGTCAGACACCAAACTACTCGGGGTCCAGATCGACAACCAGCTAAAATTTAATTCCCACCTCCAAAAACATCAAAAAACACATCAAAACTTGGCATGCTGTATAGACAAAATGCCTATCTTACATCCACCACTAAAACCACTCTAGCTACTTCCTTTCTTATCCCTCCCTTCTCTATGGTGCCCCTCTACTTACAAATCTTCAATCCTCTTTAAAAACAGCTCTCCTCCTGTTATAACAAAATTGCTAAATTTGCCACCTCTCATAGGTCTTCCACCCACCACTGTATCTCCTCCAAAACTAAAATGGCTAGAACTTCCCAACTATCTCACTTACACTCAACTAACTCTAGCCCACAAGCTGATTCTAAACCCTCCAACTGTCCCTCCCTTTCTTCTGCCCTCAAAATGCACCTACCAAACAGAGTCCTAAGGTCCAATAATCAGAATCTACTAGAAGTGCACAAACCCACTCATCCCCCAGGCAAAAACCTTCTTTCCTTCAGCCTCGCTCGCCTCTGGAACTCTCTTCCACCTAACATCCGCACTACCACTAATCACTCTACCTTCAAGAAATCTCTTTTCTCACACCTAGCATCTCTATGGGAGTGCTCATGCACCCACCTCTCATAACCTACTCTACTATATAACTACTCTACTACATCCCCTTTAATTACCATAACCTACTGTTTTCATCTTCCATGTTTGCTTATAAATCTTCTTCTATGTTTGTGTTTTGTTGATTCTATAGCATATACCAAGGCTGTTACTATCTAATTGTAACAAACTTTAATATTTTGCTTATGTTCTTTTACTACAATGTACCTAGAAATTATTGTCAAATGTTAATGTACATTTATTCTTTTTTGGAGCTTTTCTCCCCAGGACTCCATTGAAAACGGGTTCTTCGTGGCCCAATGGACTATCCTGGTAAACCAACTGCAATAAATAAAATAAATAAATAAATAAATAATATTTTAATTCAATTATTATATATATATTTTTTAAGATCAACATGGTTTTAAATAAATATTTATTCAATATATCATTCACAATGTTTATGGCATATATATATATATATATATATATATATATATATATATATATTTATTTGATGTGTACGTATATACCTATATATGTGTTTCAATAAGTATTCATAAATATGGAATGCTATTCTAGTTTTACCTTGTCTATAGAAATTTCTTAATTTGTTTAATTGCCAGCCACTTTATTGGTATTGTCACATTTTTTTGAATTAACTACCTTGATTGAACTGTGTATATTTTTTTGAATTAAGTACTTTGATTGAACTGTGTATATAAGACAGGGGGTGTGTTGTTTTAATTGATTCTGATGAGGTCTCCGGTTTTGGATATGAAAGCGCTATATCTGTCTTTGTCGTGTACAATAAAAAGGATATAGCTGAATTCTGGAGTTTCTGGTCGTGGTGTATATTATATGGAAGACAGCCTTTATTAACCCATTTACCGAGTGTTTTATAATTTTGTTGTCTACTGGTGTAAAGAATAGAAAGTAACCATCTCAGTTGTTGTTGTTTGTCTTTCGGCTTTTTCCCGGTAAGGGGTCGCCACAGCGGAACTCCGGTCCACTAATGATTGGCAGTAGATTTTTACAAAATGCCGAGGTGCCAGCTCGACGCCCAACCTTCAATGAAGGCACGCCCATTTACGCACGCATGTCTTTCGAACGCTACCCAACCGTGGGAAGGATATGCAGACTCCACACAGATCATCTCAGTGATCTGCATAAAGTTTGCAAAGACGTTACAATTTAAAACTTGAGTTTAATAAATCACAGACTGAGTGCCTAGGAAATGTTCTGCACAGCAAATGGATCCACTGTTCCGCAATGAAAGAGAAGGCTACTCATAATTCTATGTGCCTCAGAGT
Source organism: Protopterus annectens (assembly GCF_019279795.1). Taxonomy (NCBI): domain Eukaryota; kingdom Metazoa; phylum Chordata; order Ceratodontiformes; family Protopteridae; genus Protopterus; species Protopterus annectens. Next base: position 117,239,388 of record NC_056742.1, on the reverse strand, counting down.
TGTAGGCATTCTGTCCTGATTAATTAAGGAGAATTCTTATCTAGCCAAAGTACAGCTTTAGCAGTGCTATACAGGCTACTGAATGAAAATGCATTTTGACAATGGAAAAAACTTGAACAAAATGCTCTTGGAGAAGGTAAAGAAATATAAAAAAATAATGTGAAAAAATAGTCTATGATAATTTGTTGCTACACTCAGATTGAGAACCACCACTTGCTTGTTACAGTCCCATTTACGGACTATGGCCCATGTATTCAAAATATTATGCTTTCAGATAATGACTGATCAATTGCTTATGTATCCATCTCAAATCAAAAAAGAAGCAGGTTAGTCAAGTTCCATCAATACCTTTGGTGTAGGACATCGACATTTTCTTACTGACCATAAAACTGTCTTTTGGCTTTTCCCAGTTAGGAATCGCCACAGCAGAACTCTGGTCTGCTAATGACTGGCAGTGAATTTTTACAGTGTTGAGTTGCCAGCCTAGCGCCCAACCTTCAAAGAAGGCACATCCACACATGACATGCAGACTCCACAAAGAAGGTGCTCCAGCCGAGAATCGAACCGGAGACCTCTTGCTGTGAGGCGACAATGCTAACCGCTGCACCACTGCGGCATACATTTTCTTACTGACCACAGACTTTATTGTTTGGCAGCATTAGTTTACTTACAATGGTAAAAGCAACAATTCAGAGATGGCCTATAACACTGTCAAGCTTACAATTATCAAATGAAGGGTTTCTTCTAGGAGTCATGGCCATGCTGATAGACTCTAGTCCCATTACCATGAAATGTTAGATAAAGCAAAATAAAAAGCATGGGGTATTGTGAATGCTTTGTAAATTTAATTAGGACTAAGCAATAACTATCCTGACTTAAACTTTCAGTGGAAAATGTTACATCTTAGTTGGCACGGGAGTAAATATACCAAGGAAGATACGAAAAGTTATACTGGAAGAGCTCCAAATAGGCCACATCCACAATAAATGAAAACACTACCCAGAAGAGTGTTTTGGGAGCCAAACTTCAATGAAGCAACTGAGAAGGACAGAGATACCCTAAATAATGGAATTCAGATACCAGAGTACAGGACAGTGGAAGTACTGATATGCAGTTGTTGAAAATTTATCAGGTTCCATTCCTGAACTGTTACATAATGCTGTGCAAGACTGTCATATATAACAGTGAGTCTGCTGTGCCAGTGAGCAAAGAAATGCTGTGAAAACTGAAAATAAGTAAGTGCTAACCAATCACATTAATATATGACCTGCTGAGAAGAGAGAAGTCAATGGCAGTCGTTCTGAATCTATGACTGGGACTGGTTTTATTCCTGTATCAAATTTGCTTTCTCATCTGTGGACAATGAGATACCATTTTACCCCAGGAAAATAATAAATGGACACTAAAAAGGCAGATAATGTGGTACACTGAGCAGTGCACAAAGCTGTGTAATAACAAGACCATGCTAAAAAGGTAGACAATGTGGTATACTGAGCAGATCACACAGCTGTATACAGTAAACTCTCAGTTAACTGGCACCGATGGGGATTGGTAGATGCCGGACAATTGTAGTTTCTGGTTGCTTGAGAGTTACTATTAAAAACAGGCCTCACTAATACTGTACCCTGTACTATTTGTTTGGTTTGACTTGTTCTTAGGTTGGGGAGAGAGGGAATTCATTCCTATCTTCATTTTAAAAAAACTCAAACTCTAAAAATATAAGGATGTTTTTGCGGTGGGGGGGGGGGGGGCAGAAAGTACAACACATGAAAATTGTAATGTATTTCTTCAATTTTTTCTCTGGTTGCTTGAGGGTTCTGGTTAACTGACATTTTGCTGTAATAACAAGGCTGTACATTCTGACACAAGTTGTCTGTACTTGTGTGCAGATGTCAGTGTGGGACGAGTGGTGGTTTGCTGACTGCTCTTTTCTCAGGACTTCAAACAATGAACAAAAAATGTTGTAAGTTAGACACAAATGATTTAATACAATAGCTGAGATTGTGCAAGTCAGACAAAAGGAAAAGGGTGAGTTTCTCTCACTTTTTTTAATGTTCCTTTTTTCTACATTTGTGCAACCTTGGTATGTATGTATAGACACATATAGACATAAATATGTGTATATATATATATATATATATATATATATATATATATATATACACACACATGTGTATATATGTGTATATATATCTATATCTATATATCTTTATATATATATATATATATATATATATATATATATAATATATATAGATTAGATATATACATAAATATAAATATATATTTTCACATGTATTTTTTTTTATTCTTAAGAATTAAGCTACATATAAATGTATTCAAAGACTCTCTTGTTCACTATAAACCTCTCAACCATTTGCCCTGCACGCAACTCAACAGAATGAATGCCTGGAAAATCCACTCAAGTGTTCCTGTCGTTGAATGTGTAAGATATGGGAAGATAAAATATTGAGCTGATGTAAGTAAGGTAACTGTGTTTCAGAAACTAATGCTGAAACTTTCAGATATATTGAAAGTTTTGACATTGGGAGTGGGACTGTTTATGCAAATGTTTGCAGGTTACAGTTGGAGTACGGGCTTTAAGGGATAGATTTAGTACTCTGCAGGTAACCATTTGAAATGTCAGGACCCGCTATAGCGAGTTCCGTAATGCAGAGACTTAATGGTCAAAAAAATGGAATTACATATATATATATATATACATAGGTCTATACTAGGTCTGCGATAACCACATCTCAGAATATTCTCTTTTCTCTGAGGTATGATTATGTCAGAGTTAGTATATATAGGTTTGGGGGGTGGGGGGCAGCAAGGGGCACCAAGGTGCTTGCTCCCCTGCAAAAATAAGTTTAAAGCAGAAGAGAGATGTTTGACATTCACTCCTCCTGCATTTTCAATCTTTTGTTTTCTAGTGCATCAGTACTTGGTATTTCAAGAGCCAACATTTCAATAGGGAGCTGTTCTGCGTATGTATTGGTATGTGTGGTGTGCGTGTCTGAGACTGCCTTCTGTAGTGGTAGTGTTAAGGAAAGAGTTTTTATATGGTAAGATGTAGTGGTAGGGTAGCAGGTATGAGACAGGCTGTGCAGGTGGTGAAGGAAATGTTATCTTTCCACAAGTCCTGAACTCTGAAACAAAACAGTACTTAGAATAGCTTCATAATCTGAACGTTTTCTCTTCAGCACTGAGCTCATGACTCACATTCCAGCCCTTCTGGGGTAATTTTAACCACTCCAGAAGAGGCCTTCTTGTCATTTTTTTTAAGTTACAACTGTTATGGAATTATAACAGCCCATAAACACACACATACACAGCAAGACTTGTCACTGCACTGTCATCACAGACTAGATGACAAAGCAAGTTGGGCTTAAGATAAAATTTCCCCTTGCTATGGAATATTTTTTCCTTTTGTTAACAATGGTAAACATGAAATAAAATATTAATCTTTAAAAAAATACCCAGCCTGAACTCATCCAAAGTCTCTGAATCGCTAAATAATTCTGGTTTACAAATGTCCACTTTTTTGTTGGTGTGACTGGTCAGCATGCATTATACAAGCAATCTATTAAAACTCAGAAGCTGTATATAGTTTACTGATAATCGGAAAATGGTTACTAGTTGAGGTTGCATTCTGACAAAATTGAATACCAATTCATTATTGTGAAGAAAGGCAAAAATATATCATCAGAAATATTCCAAATATCGAAAGGAGGAATGTACGCAGCGGGCTTGGACAACCTGCATTTCTGAATGAGAATGGAACTGATAACTAAATAAAAACAAAATGAAAATTAGTCATCAGGTAGACCTATTGATTTGACATTTAGAGGTGAGCTTCACTGAAGTGCAAATTAATATAACAGTATTTAGATGCCTATGAGCTGATAGTTAACTAGACTTTTCAGGCTGAGCAGTATGGAAAGCTTTTCAACATAATCAGAACAGGAAGAATCAGAGAAGTGTGTGTGTGTGTGTGTGTGTGTGTGTGTGTGTGTGTGTGTGCCTTTGATAACACAAAACTAGCCTACCTCCTAAATGTGAGAACAGCATTGAGATTACTACTACATAGCATGCCTCTCAACTGTCCAGAATTTCACAGAATGTCCTAGTTTCAGACTCATATTTTTGGTCTGTACCTCATAAAATTTTTGCTTTTCTGCCAATTCATTGAGAACTGAAGAAACTAAATAACAAAAGGCATTTGAGTTTCAGACTTCATACCCTTCAGAAAGTACACGTTTATATATACATTATTATTATTACAGCAACTTTCTACATTTTTAAGTGCAGTACTTAAAATCTGTACCTGATTTTGGGCCTTCATTTTTGACTTTGTCCAGAATTCTTGTACTAAGGGGTTGAGCAGAATACTACAAAGATTCCTGGAGAAGATTATATTATTAAAGGAAAAACAGGCAACAAAAATTGTTTTTAGTAATGCAGTGTGATTCATAAAAGGACAGGTTCCCATGTGAACTAAACAATCAGTGCCACACAACCTACACAAAGAATTATTGAATGAGAATTGCATCGAGCACTAGATAAAGCCTCTGGTATCATTTACCTAGGCCTGTTAGGAGGCATATGTATGTCTTACCTCCTTATTCCTAGCAAAGTAAGAGGGGAAGATCCTGAATGCATCTTTACAAACCTGAAAGTGTACTCACTGAGGTAACTACAGTACCAACTATTACTGACAACTTAAAAGCTAAGGGAGGTTTTATAAGAAAAGGAAGAGGTAGAAACACTGACAGAGGCCCTGGACTTCACCACCCCAAAAGAGAAGAAATGCAACTATATCATTTTTCCTTCCAATTTTCACTTTCTGATTAGAAGGTTTCATCAAAAGAGGAGGCAGGTGGGAACCTATACACAGCAGTAACAATTTTATTTGAACAAATGCTTTTGAAGAAGTGAAACATGCGTAAGTATGTAGTGTAATATAAGGTAATATTGAGTGCACTCACAAATCTGTACTACAGTTATCACTACAAGTGCTGCAGTATCACTCATTATCCATGGAAAGAGAAGCAAATCATTTAGCTACCTAATTCAAGGATGGTGGGCACAGCATGCCCTGCAAGCTAGCTGGTCTTCCTGCTTTGCTCCCCAAATGAATAGCCATCTTCTAATATTTGGAGAATGTATGGCTGTTATCCATATGGCTGCCACATAAATACTCTGAACTGAGACATTATTTAACAATAAAGGTGCTGCAGTGGCAACTTCCTAGAGTTTTCAACGACTCAAACATAAAACATAATTCAATTAGCCTACCATTTCAATAAGGTTTGATTAGTCATTGGCCTGTCATGCTTGCATGGCATGTAAAAGACAAAAATCTGGATAAGATACCAAATGTTCTTTGTTCGTCATATACAATACCCAAACTGTCAATGTTCATCCATCAAGTGTAATACTTCCCCCTCCCGCATTCTGCAGCTTGGGATAAAATATTAGCTAGTTCCGTTTTAAGATTAGTTCTTAGACGATCTAAGATATAAAGAATTATCAGTTCCTAGGCTTACCCCCATCCTTCCTTATGGAATTCTAAGCATGGCTCTTTGTAAAGCAGCTCACAGAGCCTTCTGGTTGAAGTAATAGTTGCAAGAAAAAAAAAGTGTCATTGAATAAAATGGTTATCGAGGTAATGTGATCAAAGAGGGTGAAGATCAGCCTCTCCACCACAGTATCAAGACCTCAAAAAGGAAAGATAAACATTTTGGGGGGGGGTGACTTCGGGCTGTGTCTGAGGTGAAGAACCTCCTTCAAAAATTGTGTGTCTGCAGAACAGGAAGACAAGAGAGAAACCATAGGGAGGCAGGCTGCAGTGGCAGAAAAATGAATCTTTATGAATGACTAAGATAACCCACTATTCAGGATTGAGGGCTCTGCAGTTTTAATAGGTAGAACATGGATAATCTTTTCCCTTTTGGCTGGTACAATTTCCTGGTGCCTGGCTTCCTAGTACTTCTTCAGAGAAGTAATCCCTGAAAGGAATTAGGTTTAGATTATTAATGCTACCAACTGAGACTCATCAGATTTAGATACAGCAATGATCTGTTCTGTCTAGTTAGGAGTGTGAAAGTCTTTGGTAAATGTAGTGGTCCCTCTCTGCTCACCTTTAATTGCTGACAGAACCATGGCAGTTTTGACCATGGTTGGTGGTATTAAAACAAGTCTTGTTCTTTCTTTCCTTACCTTTCTGAGCACCCTAGGAAGGAGGAAAAGAGTGGGAATGTGTACAAGAGTCTCCTTGCCCAAAGGATGGAAAAGGCATTCAGTGTCCAGGTTCTCCTGCATGGGAATGAGACACAGAACTTCAGCTAGTAATTTCCCTGTGATGAAAACAGATATGCTTCTGGGGTTCCCCAACTATGGTTTGGAAAACCTGCCTATCTCATCTCCAATCACAGATGTTGGAAGATCATCTGATGAGTTAATCCTTCAGTGAGATTAGGTCTAATGGGATGCATGAGGCCAGCAGATACAACCTGTGCTGGAAGGCTAGGTCCCAAGCTATCATGGCCACAACATGATTTTAGTGCTTTCTGTCACCACTTTGAGCATGCATAGGTGCAACACTGTTTTAAATGCTTGCAGTGCCAAAACAAAAGTCAGTAGTATCATTACACTGATGTGTCTGCTCACCATGGAGGTGTTCCAGGTGCTTTGTACCTTCACATGGTCGGTACCAGTCCCTTCATTAAGTTTGAGAAGCCTTTTATCAGGGTCTGCATACTGACTGAAGATCAGAAAGGGCAGCACTGGGTTAGCAAATACTTGCTGGTACCAAGTCATATGCAAAAGTTTCCAAGGGGGGTGGCGTTCTTCCCAGAAATGAAGGTACCTATGCATTTTCGTCATACAGAGTTTGGCCATTGCTGTATCAAAATAGAGCCTGACATGTGGCCCTAAACTTTCAGAAATATTCTCCCTGTCAGGTGTGAATTACTGATTATGTCAGCAAAGAATATCTCCAAATGAAGGATGCTGTCTTACGATAAAAAGAGGTTGCTTATCCTCATGTCCAGCATGGACCCCAGGAAGACCTTTGGTGTGCCCAATGCTATGCTGGAGTTTGGTAAATTGAAAAAGAGACTAAATTTGGCCAGAAAATGAACAGAGTATGGCAATGCCCTTTCACATCTCCTCTAAGGTATGTGCTTCATTTAAAGAAGTCCTCTAGTTATAGGGTAGATGTAAATTGCCTGGGCATGAGGTAGATAAACAGTGGGGCGAAATACCTGGTGAACAATCTGGACATAGTGGACAAAATGAAGAAATCACCTGCAGTCATTGTACAGAGAAATTTAAACATGAGCATCCTTCAAATCTAGGGTGATCAGCAACGCATGTGGCATCAGTAAGGGAACAGGGGCCTGCAGGAGTCTCCCTTTCAAAAGTGAAGAGCCTGTAACTGTGAAGCTAACAACTATTAGAAATTGTGACAAAGACAGCACTGAATTTCAAAAGTTGCTGTACTGCTATTAAGGTGTTTTTCAGTTGATGTGTAGGGCTACTTCCCTGCTACTTGCATATACTAACTTTGACATCACTGTACCTTGAAACATGGGAATACAACAAGGTCTTGTAATCTCAGAGCTAGCAAAGACAACCTCTTTTCTGCACAGCTATTATCATTATTTCAAGGAGAGCAACTGTGCTCATCTCAAAAAATGAACTGCATTTCGAGTTACATTTCTAAAACTGGTTGCTTTACAGGTCTACGATGGGCCTCCAGGAACCATCCTTCTTTGAGACCAGGAAAGGTCTGAAACAGAGCCATTTTCCTTGCTTCTCTAAGGACATGCTCTCTACAGCTTTGCACAGCAAGATCTGAGCTTAGGTTAGTTGATCTGCTTCTATACTGATTTAATAGAATAGAAAGCATTCCTAGGAAGGGGGAAATGTTCTCAGTTCTATTCTGTAACCTGCTGCTACAATCTACTCTAACCACTTGTCCAGAGTGAGTTAAAAACATTTTTTCCTGATGAAGAAAAGCCTCTTACCCAGGATGTGTGGATAAGTAAGGGTGAAGTAAAGCAGAGTTTGATGGAGGGGAAATAGGAACTGCACATTCATTACTGCTGTCATCATAGTCTTTAGCAGAGGGAGATCTACATTCTTTCCACCATACCTTTTGTTTACTGAAACCTTCACCAGATCTATGTTTTATTTAACCTATTCTACCTTAGACTGGTTCCTGCAGAAAGGTCAATGTTTGTTGGCAGTAATTCCTACCGTAGTTGTGAAAGGAAGAAAAAGCTGCTTTACAGTCTGCGGAATTATCCCCTTCTTCCCAATTTCTTAAAATTTCCTAGAAATACAAACCAAACAGCAAATCCTTGCTCAATTGGGCATTTAATAACTATCTCTTAAAATCCTTTGGATGGGGCTGAATCCTTAGTTATAGATGTATATGAACTTTATTCCTAGTGGCTAATCCTTACTACTACATCAATGGCATAAAATCCACATTTATCTTTTCTAGGTAATTTTTTCCCCCTATGCTTGCTGACTCTCATCCATCCATTAAATAGGGCAGTTCTTATTCATTCATTCATTCATTCATTCATTCATATGCTCCAGAGATTTCAATCAAAGCTAAGCTAAAGCAAAAACTGCTGGGCAGGGGTCATCGTTCAGGCAGCGACAAAGCTGCTTCACACTCTCACCAGCATCCTGAAAATGACAGCATTTTGGACTAGTCTAATCACATCACCTGGGTGGAGGGAAGAACGAATCACATCACTGTGGTGACACACTATGCCCTTCCTTGCAACTGCATGCTTCTACAACACCCATTATGAAGGATACTGTGGCTTTAGCCTAATGTCTGATTTCAGGTAATTTTCTGCATTGTCACCTCTCTTACAAGGGATAATGGAAATGTGTGTATAGGTTGTTCTGCTCACCCCCCACCATCAACAGCCCAAGGCCACTAGTTAAACTTCAGTCACGTGGTCAGTAGTTAGGGCTTTATCCTCCTATGCCACTGTCAATAGCATCATATCTATGTCTAACAGCATGATTTCCATCCTGTATGGAGTTTGGAAAAGCTTATAAGATCCTGTCCCTTATGGCTTCATTACTGAATTAATTTGTGATATCCTCCACTTGCTTGATAATACCTCCTTCATTCTTAATCATATGTGTTTGGAAATTGATCACACTGATGGCTAAGACAAACTATGTGTATATATTATGTATGTATGTGTATATATATATATATATATATATATATATATATATATATATATATAAAATATATATGGTTTACTATCATTATTTCGAACGGCAAAACATTTGCTGTTCGAAATAATGAAAAGTTAAACCGAAACCAAACACTTCATGTGTACACAATGTCGTCCCAAATGATCGACACATTTGAGTCAACATTGTCACCAAAAATGTGATGTGACAGCCATACAGGAGCTGATGTAAATCAAACTCCTATACGACATATCACGTTTCCGCAGGGGGGCAAGCCCCCCTGCTACTAATATATTCCAACTCCAAGATCCCACTACAGTAGGGATATGGATGAATTCCCATTCCCCACTGTATCACGATCTCATACATACAGTCGAATACATTTATGCGAATGCACTACTGCATTTGCATAAGTGTGCTCGACTATCCAACTCACTTTTCATTTTGCGAACGATATTCTGATTTGTTGGCAGCATAACTGCCGACAGCATGTCGTTCGCACAAATGATAGCAAATATATATATATATATATATATATATATATATATATATATATATAAACATTTACACACACAAAATTATCCAATATCATGTTCTCTTTGTCAATGGAAAATGTGCAGAGACTTGCAGCGCATTTAAACCCAATAGCAGTTTCAAGGAATATCACCATATCACCACTGGACTAGCAATTAAGTTGCTGTACAAACCCTTTTAGGATTTCTGTGGTTGGAGCAGTTGAAGGTGTATATCAACTCCAATAACAAAAGGCAGGAAAAAATGGAAGAGGCTTTCAAACAGCTCAGAGGTCGAAATGAAGAAAAGGCAGGCTGAATAAGACACTGATGAAGAACAGCTGTTCCAAAAAATGATAGTTACAGGACACAGCATGCAGACAAAACCTGAGACTTTTTGCTGTACAGACTGCATTAATTTTATGAAAGCACAAATAAGCAACTGGACAGGTATTCCAGAGCAGGATTTGTTATTTGAAAAAGCACAGTGTATGTATGTTCCAAACTTGGCCATGAGAAAGCAGCCAAGACCTGTATAAGTGAAGATGCAATCATTTCAGCAGAAAGAGCTGACCCTGACAAAAATGTGGCAGAAGGGAAGGTGTTAAAAATTAGAGAAAGTAGTGTTTGTAGAAAAAGATTATTCACTGTACACCAGGCAGAAGAGAAGCAAATTTATCCTAGCAATCATGGAATGTTGAGAGGCAGGTGAAAGATTCACGCTGCTTTATCCAGCTGTCTTCAGAATGCTTTTTTGTCATGGAGGATCAAAGTAATTTTTGATGTAGAACAGGTTAAGTAGGGAATACAGAAGTCTGTCTAACAAAAGTGAGCCATCAGACAGAACAGACTCTGCTTCTCATTCTTCTGACAATAAAGATCATAGACAGACTTTGCCAGTGAAACCTTCTTCAATGTGGCAAAGGAAAATGCTTGAGGCAGAAGAAAAGCACAGGAGTTGACTAGAAGAATCAGAAGTACCTTGCACTTGAACTGGGGTCTGGAGCTAGGAGATGGAGATGAAAATGAAGAAGACCAGCAACAATGAAATTAGCCAATAAATGTGAACTTTAGAAGCATCATATTAGTGAAATATGGCTTTACAAGAAAAACTTTTTGTTAAACTTGTGGGGGGAGTGAAAAGCACATACCCCACTTCAATCATTAATGTTTGGAAGGACACTAAAAGGGAAAAAAGGCAACTGTAAGTAAAACAACTTTCATTCTTAACAGTATTTGTATAAACCATTGCATGATATAAACAGCATGTTGTACAGTAAATCACTTTCAGTGATTGTTGTATATGGTAAAGATACTAAAGTAAACAAGCACTTTTTTCTTTTCTTAGTTTTAAGAAAAGCAAGCGTTAACAATGTAAAAAAAGAAGAAAAAGTGGACAAAAGCATGTTTAAGATAATATGCTGTAATTGTGGGCTGTTGTGGTGGGGATGGGGCATAAAGGTGCACTGAATATAATTTATGAAGAGTTGAGCTGTTTTCTCTTACTTTTGCATAGGTGAATGTCTGGATTAATGCCCTAAGCTTAATCTAATTACATGTTTCTTGTGTAAACACAGGGGGTTTTAAAAGTAAGAGAACACTGTGAATGTACTGAAAACTGTTCCTTTATTAAACAAATGTTCAGTGTGGGTTGAGCAGTCTGCAGTTGAGGGCAGCTGTACATTCTCTTCTTACATTTCCACACAGTCAAGCTGAATACAGGTGCAGGCAATAAAACTCAAGAGTCCTGGACATTGTTTGCTTAGAGAAATATAAAATGACAAGTTACAAGGGTAAGCAGTTTAGTAAAAAAATAAAGTGTAAAGTTATTGCAAGTGAATAAGAGATAGCAGCTTTCCTGGTAATTAAATACTACAATGCATTTATTAGAACAGTGTATAATTAAGGTGGTTTAAGATTACCTGATTTGAATTAATATTTTAGAGCTACACAATTAACGCCCATATATATAACATAAACAGAAAGATACAATTCAAAGTGGAAAGGGATGATGATGAAGCAGGGGGAAATACAAAAAATAAGTAGAGTGGAATTTTGGATGTAGATCCTTAACGTAAATAACAGCAGCCATACAGAATATTATATTCATAAAGATGCAGTAAACATTCAAAGAACTAAGCCAACAAAAGAATGAAGAAAGATTTTGCAGATAGGGATGACTACAATTAGAGGTACTTGGGGGGGGGGGGGGCTGGAATTTACTGAAGAAAATTGGGAAAGGAACCAAGGTATTGGGAGCTAACAACTGGAAAGGGAAAGGTAATAAAATGGGAAGAGACCAAGAAGATAATTGAACTGCATACTAGAGACGGTCTTCCCTACCAGGGACTGATACAGAGTATAGGCAAAGAGAGGGATAGTTGAATCCTAAGTGAAAGACCTACTCTGGTAGAGTTTTTTTGAAGCTGTTAAAACTGGATAATCAGTAGGGCATATAAAATATTGCACAATAACTATAGGAATCAATCAGGGAAGATTAGAAAAGATTAGGAAGAGAGACTGGATAAGCAATTCACAAGGAAATACTGGGAGGACATCTGTATGGCTTCCAAATATGCAATAAAGTCAAGAGGAATTTAGGACCTTTGCTTGAAAGTGCTTGCATAGGTATTTGTATACTCCAAGCAGACTTCAAAAAATTTTTATTCAGGTAGACGGCTAATGTTGGAAGTGTGATGGGGAAGAAAGAAGTAACTGGGAATTTATGCTTTGGGAGTGTAATGAGTTGGCAGAATTTAAAAACTCCCCACAGAGTACTACTCTGTCAGAAATACTGGGTATCCTGGATGACTGGAAAATAAGCATACCAGTGACAGCACTTAACAAAGGGGACATTCACAACTGTCGGTGGTACACAGGTATAAAACTCCTGTCACACTGCAATGAAAGTTCTGCAGCGGGTGACTGATAAATGAATATACAGAGTAGTAGAAAGTAATATGAGAGGTGAGCAGTTCAGATTCAGATCACGATGCAGCACAACTGACCCAATGTTTGCAATGAGACAGATAGCTGAGAAGAAGCTAGATATGATGAAAGAGTCCAATTGAGCATTCCTACACTTGGAGAAAGCATATGACAAGGTCTCAAGAAAGCTGATTTGGGCAGTCCTGCAGTGGTTAGATGTCCCAGAAACATTGTTACAATTAGAGCAAGCTACGTACAGGGACCGAATGACTCTAGTACAAACAGTACTCTGTCTCACAGAGGGGTTCCCAGTGGGAGTGGGTGTGCACCATGGTTCAGCTCTGAGCCCACTGCTGTTCATACTGATGATGGAATACATTAGCAACGAGACTGGAGGGGACAGATCAACAAATTTGCTGTATGCAGACAATGTGTCATTACAGACAAACTAAGCAAGAACTTCAACAAAAGATTATGGGAATGGATTGCAAAATTGAAGGCACATAGAATGAAACTGAATACAGATAAGACCGTTGTAATGGCAGCAATTGGTGGAGTTCAGAAGAAGGTGAGAATTGAGATAAAAGGGAAAATAGTGGAACAGGTTAATAGCTTCAAGTATCTGGGAGGGGTGGTTCAGGAAAGGGAAGTCTTAACGAGGAGGTTAAAACTACAATCAGAGGGGTTGCAGCCAACTGGTACTGAGTGTCATGTGTTGTATATGACAGAAGAATGCCAAAGAAGCTGAAAAGTAAGGTATACAAAACAGTGATGTGACCAGTACTACTGTACAGTACAGAAACCTGGGCAGTAAAGGCAGAGCAGTTGAGGAAGCTACAGGTGATGGAGATGATGTGCCTAATACTAATGTTACGATGCACACTGTGGGATGGAAAAAGAAATAAGGACATAACAGCAGTAGCCAAAGTAGTTTCAATTGCTGAAAAGCTCAAGGAGAACAGATTACGGTGATTTGGGTATGTGTGTAGAAAAGCAGAAGACAATCTGGTGAAGATGATTTGGGACAGATAGGAGGAAGGCAAGAGGAAATGAGGGCATCCAGAAAACAGGTGAATAGTTTGTGGGAGAGAAGACCTGCAATAGTCTGCCAGAAGAATGACATTGAACAGAGAGAGAGAGATATGGCCACAGCTGACACAACACCTGATCCCATGTAGAAAATGAGGAAAAGGAGGTTGATGATGATGATGATGTAACAAAGCACATTATTTTTTTTTTGGGCTAGGATACATGATCTGAACTACAGGCACCTGGGAACTGGCATCTAGGCTGTGGATCTAGGCAACATGTAGAAACGGCAGACTAGCAATAAAAGACATCACCCCACTATCTACCTCTGAAGGTCAAAGACAGATAAGGAACACAAATGATGAAGGCAGTGGGCCTGGGGGTTGGCAAGGCAATGCTTCACAGGGACGGACTCTCTAAGGCCTCTGTGAGATCGTCAGGTTTACTAAGACTTCCCTCTGTGACTTTAATCATTAATTTTTTGAGTTTACCCATTTTCCCATACCTGCATTTTTATGTGCTTTTTTTAGTTTTAAACCACAATACAAGAATTTTCCTCTAAGGAGGGGATGAGGACCCTTATATCAGCACCAAAACTTTCTTGTGCTCTGGAAAGGCCCAAAGATTATGGGCATGATAAAAAAAAATGTCCTTCTGCAGAAAAGTTGCACAGTGCTCCACAGGAACAGACTTTGTCGTTCTCCAGCAAAAAACAAAAAAGGCAGTAAAGCTGACTGTGTTTGGGAGGAATTTGTCTCAGACAAGCACATTTGATAGTGATTGTTTTCGGAAGATATGAAGGGCCCGAAAAAAATCTCTGTCTCAACAGCAAAAGCAAAATAGAAAATCCAATACAAGTCAAATTAAATGAAGTTTTCAAAGTGGGTGCTTTTGGTTTCTTTCATGTCACCTGAAAGGGACATATGCACTGATTAACAATCATTTTTGCAGCTACAAACTAAAGGTGAAGCAGGCCGCTCTTCCTATTAGCAAAACATCAGACTGACATCTTGAGAATGGGGAAGAGTACAGATCTACTCGTAGGACATCCAGACATTCTGAAGGTTAGACTGGAAGGGTAGATAATCATCTATAGCTAATTAACATGTATGATTAATGATACTTCAGCAGTAAACCTTATGACCATCAACAGTTATGTACATTTGATGAAGAATGCAGCTCAACATAAGTGAATGTGGTCAAGAAGGAATATAGAAAAACAATGGCTCAGAGATTTTTTCTTCCTTGTGTTTCTGCATTTTCAATCATTGGTATCCTTCTTCCCTCTGTTGCCTACCTACAACCCATAATGCCATCCTGGATATTCCACCACCTACATTTCAGGGCTTTCATAAAGTAGACATACAGGAGACATTACAAAAGGCAAATAGAGTATGAAATCACAAACTATCACAGCACTCAGGCAACATGGCGTGGTGAAAGGGTGACCCATCATCTTCTTTGACTGTATTTTCATTTACAACCCTACTGCAAGGCACAATATTCATTAGTGTGAGTGTTCACAGAGTATCAGATGAATCTGCTGTTTTCAGTATATGTTGCCAAAGTACCAGGCAGAATCCAGTCTACATCAGGGGTAAATGTGGCTGCTGGATCTGTGGCTTTAGAGGTAGATACTAAGCAAGCAGTGCAAGAAACTAATGAGGAAACTAACCTGATTTCTCAGAGCAATGTTGAGTTAAATGACTTGCTCAGAGTCACGCAGTAGGCAAATGGAGGCTAAGGGAATCAAACCGTAGACTACAGGAAGCAACCTAATAGCTCACAGCCATAATCCTCTGCTTTCACTAAATCTTTCACTCCTTAGCCATCCATCAAATACTCTTGTTTCCCAACTGTTGTCACAATTTGGGAACCTAACCACTGTAGTGGCGAGCAGACAACACTAATGCTACAAAGTGTTAATGAGGAAATGAGGGAGACTTTCAAAGGGGAAAAAAGGCACACATTAGCAAACAGAGAGTAGGAGCATCACAAAAGTGTTACAGCTGTGAGGAACATCATTTCAGAAGAAAGAATACAGCTAACACTTCCGCAGTGAATATGTAGCTCTGACTGACACATGTTCACACACACTCCCTTGGTGCTTGTCAGGATCACACACACACACACCACACACACACACACACACACACACACACACACACACACACACACACACACACACACACACACACACACATACATTACCAGACTGATTGCTAAATAACAGCAAACTTCAATTCCAAACAGCAGAAGCAGGGGATCACTGACAGCTAGGGATCATTACATGTGATTCACCTGAGTAGTAAAAGAAGTGCTCCATTGGAAGAATGGCATAGTGGGACACAAAGTACTTTGGATTCCCACAGGGTGAGACAGATTACTGAGGAACTTTGCTAGTGAGGCACATATGCAGCTATGTGTTATGAATGGCTAGAAAGAGAACTTAGTGCAGATCATCTAATGTTAGAAAGAACAACACAACTATGGGCACCTGATGGAGAAATATGCCTGAGTTTACAAATCACTTGTGGACAAACTTTTCTGACCCTCATTGTCATATCAGTGCCAGATATGTTTGTATCAAGATGAGGTTTATTCACGTCTACACTGCATAATGTGCAATGAATTAAATTCAAAACAGCATTTTTTTTTAATGAAGCAAAGCAGCTTTCATTGAAGATTTTCCTTCCTTTTGTAAAAAGCAACCTTACAATCACTTCCTGATTATGGAAATGAACCCTTTAATGCAGTGAAACTGAAGCAGTTGTCCATGACTTGCAACCCATGATAACGGAAGTCAATGCTTAAGCTCTCTTTATGCATGACCTTGGGAATGAAGGAAATGAATTAATAGAACAATATCATAGCCTAAGCTTTTCTCTTTGACGTTTTTCACTATAATGCATTACATTTCATACTCTGTTAACTGAGTAAGGCCCACTATGCCAATACTCAAGCTTCCAGACATGATACAAAAATACCTTGGATGCAAAAAATAATATATATGGCTTGCTCAAGTGATACACAGCACTGAAAAAGGAGCTGTGGATCAAATCTGTTTTGAACAAGTAATGCAAGACATTTCTGCACCTTGTCACCACCTTATCTGGGCTACACTAACAAATTACAAGAAAGGATATGCACCTAGTATATCCTTTGACAGAATGGTAGCTCGGACCACATTTCAGCTCAACTACTCCCAGGCAGTAGTTAAAAAATGTAAAACCAGACAAGCACATTTGAGATGTTGGTACTTTTCCTAAAACTGGCTGCACTAACTCATGCTTGTTCTTGGAAGCAAGTAGTTTTACAAACACAAGGACTGATGTTCATATACTAATTATAAAGTTCTAACAGAGTGATGCTGGAGTTTACAGACACTGTTTCTAATTTACAATTTTCTAATTGGGTAATTTAGCTTTGGAGTATTACACCTTGTTGAAATAAAAGTCATGTCCAGGGCCTACACTTTTTAAACTGGGAATGCTATCACACTAACCACTTAGTGATTTAAATCAAGTGTTTTGTCATGTTAAAAAAATGTCAAAAACTGTACACAATATTTTACTCTTATGTTGCCATCTAGTGGCACATACTGAAAACAATGCAAGTAAAAAAAAAAAACTTAAAATCATGTTCAAGGCCAAAATTGGAATGCCGCATCTGCACTTGGTTTCTTTTTTTTTTTAAAGTTCTCTTTATTGTTTTATTCATCACAAAAGACATGCAGCAAACTATAACAATATGTACACAAATAATAAAGATACACACAACCTTAAAAAACAACTATGTACATATATACATTGCCCAACAGTGTAATGAAGAAGGAAGACAAAATAACATTTGGTAATACCTAAGAGAAACATGTAATCAGACTAAAATGAGTTCAAAAAGTATTCTCCAAAAATCATTAAGAAATGGTTTGTGATTCATGTTATAAAATAAGTATTTATGTGCCTTGAGGTGCTTAATAGCTAGGGTCTTGAACCCTTCCCAGGATACTATTTGCCTATTTTTCCAGTTCAAGGAAATAGAATATTTAATTAACATGAAGATGGAGATCAAAACTCTGTAGTTCCTCTCCGGTAACCCTGGAGGTGGGATATGGAGAATGGTAAATTCCCAAGAGAGAGTAGACTTTTCGTAACCAATTTTCTCCAATATAACTCTCAAGGCACACCATAACCTGTAGGTGCATTTGCAACTGCAGAAAACATGTAATATATCATCTATTTGGTTTGGGCAGAATTGACAGTGAGGGGGAGTAGTTGGAATATATTTTATTAAGTATGTCGGGAGTAAGGTAGGCGTTATTCATTATCATGAGCT
Organism: Protopterus annectens; assembly: GCF_019279795.1. NCBI lineage: Eukaryota > Metazoa > Chordata > Ceratodontiformes > Protopteridae > Protopterus > Protopterus annectens. The sequence continues at coordinate 117,221,347 of NC_056742.1, read as the reverse complement.
GAGTATATTTAAGTTTTTTTAGGGGTATAAACTTGGAACTAATTTTAATGGCCTTAGAAATCTGACTATGGGTAATAGAAGGATTACGTTTAAACCAAGAATTGGAAAAAATGAGTTCTTTATTTGTTTTAAGTGCCATGATAACTTTATATGTATTTGTAATCTTTTTTTTTTTACTAAGAAACAAGTTCCACAAAGTTTACAAGTTGAGATATCATTATCAGAAACTAAGGGATTTTCCAAATAAATATGGACTAATTCTCTGATCTGTCTTAAAATGATTGTATATTTTTTAGGTAAATTCAGAACAGTTCTTAGCTCAGATAGAGACTGCTGTTTAAAGGGAAATAGATCGTGAACAGAAGTGTCCTTGAGCAGAGGGTATTGATCCAGATTTAGCATGTGTCCATTCATTCTTAAATTAGGGTTAAGGTGTAAAGGTTGCAGAGTATTAAAGGAATGAATTAAATTCAGGGAACTAAAAAGGTTTTGAAGTGTCCTTATACCAAATTTAATGCCTTTTAGTAGTTTAACATTGCCCAAATTTTCTTTGTTCAGGAAAGGTAACGCAGCTGGGTTTATGCTTAAAGATTTAATATAATTATTACACAGGATGACCCAAGTAGGGGCCCAGGGAGAGTGGGTCTTATTATAGGAGGCAATGTTTAGGATTCTACTTCCATTGATTATTTCGAAGTATGTTTTAAAGTCAGGTAGACCTGTTCCATAGGAAAGGTAAGTCTCAAATAACTAATTCTGACAGATTTGGGGGCCCAAATAAATTTTGAAAGAAGAGATATAATATTTCTAAAGAATTTATTATGTATTACAGTCATTGATGCATTAAATATATATAAAAGTCTGTGAAGAATGTTCATTTTAATGATAGCCATCCTGGCCAGAAAAGGAAGCTTAAGATTAGACCATCTGTTTAGGTCACCCCGGATATTTGACCAACATTTTGTCACGTTATCCTGATATTGAGAGGTGTTCCCTTGGGAGAAGGATATCCCAAGATATTGAAGTTGTTGTTTAATACTTATACCTGTATTAGCGAATATATTGGGGGGTGGGGAATACATGTTTATCGGAAAGATTAGTGATTTTTCTCTATTAAGCTTGTAGTTTGAAAGGTTAGAGAAGGAACTGATGGAAGATAGTATTTTAATCGGATCTGATCCGGGGAGTGTAAAGTAAATGTTTAGGTCGTCTGCGTATGCATGGAGATAAATATTAGTGTTGAATATACTAGATGTGTGATGAAAAGTTTGCTGTTTGATCAAAAGGAATAAAGGTTCAATGTAGAGGTTGAATAATAATGGGGAGAGGGGGCAACATTGCCTAGCACCATTGAGAATTTTAATTCTATTAGATATCTGTTTATTTATTTGTAAAATGGTGTATGCGCTAGAATATAGGGTTTTAACTGTGTTGATAAAAAAGTTTGGAATATTGAAGTAAGGGAGACTGTTAAATAGGAATTCAGTGCTGATATGGTCAAAGGCCCTGGAAGCATCAATTGCTAGGGCGTAAAGGGGAGTTTTATTTAAGGAAGAAAGAGAGATCATGGCTTCTAAAGACAATGTGTGGTCTATAGTTTGTCTGCCCAAGATGAATCCAGACTGTTCTGGTGAAACAATGGAAGAAATAACTAACTTCAGTCTGTTAGCTAATATTATGGCCAAAATTTTCATATCAATGTTAACAATAGAAATGGGTCTATAATGCCAGGGGTTTTTGGGGTCACCATTATGTTTTGGTATAAAGATGGTTCTGGAGGCATTCAGATGTATATCCTTAAAACCAAAGGAAATAATATTATTATATAAGAGAAGCAATGCTTTAGAGATTTTTTAGGTAAAACATTTATAAAATTCTGCCGTAAACCCATCTGGACCAGGTGATTTATTAGATTTAAGGCTGTTAATAGGCGTAGTTATTTCCTGCGTAGAAAGTTCTCGGTCTAGAAGTTTCGTTTGATTCTCCAACAGTTTAGGGAGAGTTAATTTAAAAAAAAAAAATGTAACTCTTCCTTATTAGCAGGATTTTCAGTAGGGCCATATAAATGAGAGTATAGGTTTTCAAACAGACCGATAATCTCAGTAGTACCCTGGTATTCCTTCCCCTGATATGAAATTTCAGAAATAAATGGAGATGACCTATTCATGTTTATCACTCTGGCCAGGAATTTAGAAGGAAATTGAGCCAGATCCGAATAATCTGCTAGAGATTTAATTTAATGGAATTTAAGGTCGTCTGCTTGCAAAGATAAAAGTTCTTTTTGCAGCTGAATCATTTGTTTTTCTAACTTAGAAGTGTGATTTTGTTGAATTTCAGTTTCTATGTTATGGAGTTTAGTAGTAATATCTGATACCTTCTTATTAAGTATTTCTTATAGTATGAGGCTTTATTAATCAGAAAACCTCTGATCATAGCCTTGGTTGCAGCCCAAGAGCAGTCTAAAGCAGTCTGTAGGGAGTTACAGGAATGGAGAAATTCGTCAAGATATAGCTCAACTTGTGAGAGGATTTCTACTTTCTTAAGTAGGTTAGGGTTTACACGCCACCAAATAGCTATGTTCTTTGAGGGGCTTGTGTCCTTCCATTGAATAGAGAGAGAAATCCAAGAATGATCGGAAAGGCTTCTGGGGTAGCAGGAGAAAGAAATATCCTGGTTGCTGAAGGACTATGAAATCAGAAAAAAGTCCAATCTAGACCAGCTTTTAGCGCAGTTAGAGAAAAAGGTGAATTTGTTATTTTTATGGGTGGTTTTAAGAAAAATATAGGGATCAAAAAGGTTAAAGTTATCCTTAAGCTTCAACAAGGATAGGGTTGCAGAGAAATTAAATTTAGCCTTAGTATTTGACCTATCATATTTTGGATCCTGTAATGAGTTCCAATCGCCCCCAGCAATGTAATAATGATTAGGAAATAAAGCAAGTAATTTATGAATTTGCATAATGAAATTTTGCTGACCTGAGCATGGGGAATATATGTTTATAATTAATATAGGTTTGTCAATAAATGAGCACGTTGTGATAAAATAACACCATCTACCATCAGTATCCGAGTCGCATTTTACTATGCCCCATAAAAATTTGTTTTTAATTATAATAGCAACCCCTGCGCTATTAGATTTGGCCCCAGAAGCTATTATCTTCTTGATCCAAGGTCTTCCCCTGTCTTGGTCCCATTGATTGTCAAAAAGATGAGTTTCTTGGACAAAAGTAATGCTGGATGTGGATTTAAGAGTTAGACGCATAAAAAGTTTTTTCTTATTGGTATTTTGTAGCCCTTTGATATTCCACGATTCTATATCCAAAATTTACATAAAAAACCTAAGAAGTTAAGAGAACGGAGAAAGATGGAGAATACACGATCGTCTATCATTCTTATATGATCGAACATAAATGAGTGGGCAAGTATAAAAAACCCTTCCTGTTTTAATCCCGTGCCTAACCACCACTCTCTAAACCCGGAAGGGGCTGGGATATTAAAGAATAACACTAACCTTTTACGGCATTTCTTGGGTCTCCCCCGAGTGGAGAGACAGATACATCCCAGAATTTTATACCTAAAACACCAGAAGCTAAAATGCATAACAGTCCTAAGCAGTACCACAAAAACATTCAAAGCTCAGCTATAAAAATGTTCTGAACATGTGCTTGACTGACTATAAGTGTGACAGTTAAGATAAGCCTAGGGAATTGGCAATCAGGTTTAATTAGTGTTTAGCTAGGTTTGTATTCTTAATAATCTTCCTGTTGTTCTGTAACTGCCACAAGAAACAGAAGGGGGGAAACATCTATCCCCACAGTACCAATTAAAACTTGTAAACATGTAAAAAAGTACAGTTTTGTACCTACCATAAATGTAGATGTCCGAACTGGATAGCATCTGCAGTCATAACAAGTGGGTTGTCCTGTCGTCAGGCAGCCCTGCAGTCGGCCGGATTCCAAAGTCCGGGTCCGGCTTCGGCTGATGTCGCACTCCACCCGACGTCATCTCTGTTGGTCTTCGGGTATAAAAGCATCAGCCGACGCCATTTTCCTCAGTGTTTCTTGCCCCAGATGCCAGTAGCCCTCTTGCAGGGTAAAATTTGGATAGATGCCAATGTTTCCAAATAGATAGAGGTAAACACAACAATAAGCATATATGTACATATATACAAACAAATACACCATAAAAGACTCCCCAACAGCTAGCTATTAGGAGGGTAAACACCCTAGGAGTACCACAGAGGGAAGGAGGGAGGGTAATCCTGACTGCAGATGCTATCCAGTTCGGACATCTACATTTATGGTAGGTACAAAACTGTACTATGTCCTTCATGGATGCATCTGCAGTCATAACAAGTGGGTAGAATACCATAGCCAACTAGCGGAGGAGGATAAAGGTAGATTATGGTGTGTTTAGGATCCCTTGCAGTACAGCAGTGGCAAACCCTGCTCGGGATCTGGAATAAAGAGGCAAATTATAATGCTTGGCAAATGTATGCACGGAGGTCCAAGTAGCCGCCTCAATAATGTCTTTGGTTGCCACTCCTCGTAAGAAGGCTGTGGTAGTGGCTGTTGCCCTTGTAGAATGAGGTCTTATGTTCTGTGGAATTGGTTTTCCATGGAAGGAGTAACAGTATCGTATGCAATTTCCTATCCATTTGGAGATTGTCTGTTTGGAAATAGCTTTTCCTTCCCTTCCTGTTGCATAGGCTACAAAAAGTTGGTCAGTCTTTCTGTTATTTTTTGTTCTGTCCAAGTAGTAGCGTAGCTGTCTATGTACATCCAAGGTATGCAGCATTCTTTCCCCTCTGTTTTGTGGGTTGGGAAAGAAGGTAGGTAGGTGGATTGCCTGGTTTAAAGATACTCTGGATACCACCTTAGGCATAAATGTAGGATTAGTCCTCAAGGACACTCTATCTTGGTGGAAGATTAGGAAGGGTTGCACTGCCATTAAGGCCTGTAGTTCTGAAACCCTCCTTGCTGAAGTAATTGCCAGTAGGAAAGCAGTTTTCCATGACAGGTGTTGTAGGTCTGCTGTTGCTGCTGGTTCAAAGGGTGCTAGTGTCAACTTTTCTAGCACAAAGTTTAAGTCCCAAGCTGGTAATGGTGGTTTCCTTGGAGGTTTTACATTCTTGATTCCTCTGAGGAACTGCCTGAGCAAAGGGTGCGAAAAACAGGAGGATCAAAGCTGTATTCTGCTGAAATAGCTGATGCATGTATCTTGATGGAGGAGTAGGACAGGCCTGAATGAAGAAGTTCGCCAGATACTCCAGAATGTTAGGCATATCTATGTTTGACACATCTTTTCCTTTTCGGTACTCCAAATGACAAACCTTTTCCATTTTCCAGCATAGTTCTTTCTTGTTGAAGGTCTGCGTGCTTCAAGAATAATGTCTTTAACTCTTTGGGAAAGTTCTGGATTAGCTGCTGCTATGTGATGTTCCATGCAGTCAGTTGCAGCGTTTTTAGGTTTGGGTGTATGATGCTGTAGTTGTTCTGAGTTAACATCAAGGACATCAAGGGTATTGGCCACATGTTGTTCCGAGACATGCTCTTCAGTAGTGGGTACCAGTGTTGTCTTGGCCAGTTTGGGGCTATCAGGATTATCCTTGGACGTTCTCCCTTGATTTTTAGTAGTACCTTGTGTATCAAAGGAAGAGGTGGGAATGCATATGCTGTTAGGCCTTTCCAGTTGAAGGAGAGTGAGTCCACTTTCCATGCTAGTGGGTGGAATGTCCTTGTGCAGAATTTTTGAGCTGGTGATTGAGAGGTGATGCGAATAGGTCTATCTGTGGCATTCCCCATTTCTTTGAGATGGTCTTGAAGATGTCCGGGTGCAGCTTCCATTCGTGGGCATCCGAAGTGGTTCTGCTTAGTATGTCTGCTAGAGTATTGTCTTTCCCGGTACAAATATTGCCTGTAACTGAATGTTGTAGCTGAGTGCCAGGGTCCACAGCTCCAAGGTCATTCTGCATAGGGGTATGAATGAGTGCCTCCCTGTTTGTTGATGTACCACATGACTGTGGTGTTGTCTGTCCTTATCATCAACTGGCCCTCTTTGAGGAATGGTTTGAACTTTTGGATTGCCAGTTTTACTGCCAGCATTTCTTTTAGATTGATGTGCAGGTGAAGTTGATCCTGTGTCCACAATCCTTGCACGCATTTGTCCAGCATGTGGGCCCCCCATCCTAGGTCTGAAGCGTCTGTTGTGATGGTCTGGCTTGGTTGACATCTGCGGAAGGGCAGGCCTGGGTTTGACTGGCATGCCTGAGCCCACCATAGGAACTCCTGTTTTAAGCATGGAATTAGTGGGATTTCTGTTTCTAGACTGTGTCTGTGTTGGGACCATAAATTCTTTAGGTACCACTGTAGTTTCCTCATATGTAGTCTGGCAAATGGGACCAAGATTATGCATGATGCCATGAAGCCCAAGGCCTGTAGAAATTTTCTTGCTGTTAACTTGTTCAGTTTTGTTAGTGCCAAGAAGTAAAGAGGAAGTTCTTTTGTTTTTCTGTAGTCAGGAATGCCATTTGTTGTACTGTGTCCAATTCAGCCCAAGAATGTCCTTGTTTGGGATGGTATCAGCCTTGACTTTTGTAAATTGACTGTGTATCCCAGTCCTTGTAGCAAGTAAATGACCCTTTGTAAATCTGTTGTCAGCTTGCTTTCGTTGTCCCCTTGTAGCAGGCAGTCGTCCAGGTATGGGTAAATTTGAATTCCCTGTAGTCTGCAATGGGCGATTACTGATGCCAGGCATTTTGTGAATACTCTGGGCAGTAGATAAGCCAAAGGGCAATGCTGAGAATTGATAGTGCTCTGATCCTGCAAGAAATCTGAGGTATCTTCTGCAGATTGGTCGAATGGGGACGTGCAGGTATGCCTCCTTGAGATCTAGAGTTACCAGCCAAGACTCCTTGCCCAGCATGGGAAGAAGTTGCTGTAGGGTCAGCATTTTGAATTTTGGGACAATGATGTATGTATTTAAGGTGGACAGGTCGAGAATTGGTCTCCAACTTTTTCCTTTCTTGGAACTAGGAATAGTCTGGAGTAGAACCCCTTTCCTTGTTCTGCTGTTGGCACTCTTTCCACAGCTCTCATGTTTGCTAACTCCATTATCTGGCGTAGAGCCTCTGTTTTTGATTTGGAGGTAGATTTGGCATTCCTCTTTTGACTGGTAAAGTGTGGAAGTGAAACCGGTAACCTTGATCTATGGTTTGTAAAATCCACTTGTCTTTTGTTATGTAGTGCCAGTTCTTTGAAAATAAGGTTAACTTTCCGCCTAGAGGAGCTGCTATTTGTTCCCTGGTAGGCGGATTTAGGATTAAGTCACTGTGGTTGTGCTGATGTAGTGGCAGTGGCTGTGTCTGTGCCTCTGTTGTTACCTTGCCACTGTCGTCCTCTGTAGGCACCTCCTCTGGATTGGTTTCTGCCTCTGGAGCGTCTATTCCTGCCCCTTTGAAATTTTGTGGAGTCAGGAAAGGACCAATTTTTGGCAGGCCAGTTCCTGCTAAACCTTGGGGTTGAACCTGCAAGAAATCTTTAACAGTTTGAACAGATTTTGCCTTTTCTTCCATTTTCTTCATAACCTGCTGGGCAGGTGTACCAAACAAACTTGTCTTGTCCATAGGAGCATCTAGCAACTTAGCTTTAACATGATCCGGTAAAGCTTGTTCCTTTAGCCATGCATGCCTTCTTATCACTGTGCCTGTCATGGCTGATCTAAATGAAGCCTCCAGTGCATCATAGCCACATTTTAAGGAATGGTTGCTAACCTGTTGTATGTTATTTACCATCTCTAATACATATTTCTTATCAAGAGATTCATCAGTAGTTAGTTTTTTAGTTAACTGATCAAGCATAAACTCTTGGTATTGTATCATGTGAAACTGACAGTTTAAAGCTCTAGCTGAGAGAGTAGCTGAAGTGTAGACCTTTTACCCCATCTGTCTAGTGACCTTGCTTCCCTTTCAGAAGGAATAGGGTTTTTAGCTGTGGTCGCGGCTACTGCCTTGGGACCCTGGGATATAGTTTCTGGGTCTGCAAGTGGGGCCTTGTAAAGGTGGTGATGAGTATCTGGCACCCTGTAAAATCTGTCTGGTTTGGCAGGGGCTGGGGTAAAGAATCTGGAGCGGAGCAAACATCATTGAAAGCATCATCCACCACAGAGAGAACAGGAGGTATAGCTAAGGGCCTGTGCTGTGGGAGGTGCAGAAAGGTCCTAAGTCTTTTCTGGAGTCTGAAAAATCCTGTTGCTGCCATTGGAACTGTTCTCGCATGGCATGCAAGGTTTCCCCAAAGGAGAATTCTTCTGGTGGGGAAGCAGCTGGAATGGATTCTTCAGCATCAGAATCTTCAAAATTGGAGAAGGGAGCCTCAGGCTGGTCAGTTATGTCTGATTCATCAGCAGAATCATCAGAAGACACTGGCTCAGGGGCTCTGCCCTAGGTCTCTTCTCTGGGGCTGAGAGGCCCTGTCTGGGTGAGATTGAGATCCTCTAATTAAAGAAATTAAATCTTCTGCCAAAGAAAGCATTTGAGAACTAGAAGAGGGCCTGGATGAGGGGGTTTAACAGGCACTGATTTAGTAGTCTTGGCTGCTTTAGCCCTGGCGAAGGCCTTAATGGACATGGCTGCTGGAGGCCTAGCAGCACCACGTGCTGGGGTAGAGACATCCAAGGGATGGTGTCTGATAAGTCAACCACCGTAGTGGGTAAAATTTCTGAGGTCGATTCAAGAATTGTAGCAGGGGCCTCAGTTGTAAGAATAGGTTCAGCTGTACTTTGAGCAGTTTTCTCGGTTTCGGCCGAAACCGAGACACTCGCGGTTTGCTTTGCCGTGGTTTCGGCCGAAACCGCGGACCGCGAGTGTCGGTCTTTATCTTTGCGTTTTTTGGAAGATTGGGTAGTCGGAGGATCCGACGGCATAATGTACGCAAAATCAGTACCGAAAAACTGTTCTGCAAACTCCGACCGGCGCCTAAGCGTTCGTCGGTTGAAAGAGGCACAGGCCGAACAGGCTGCTACGTCGTGGGCTGGGCCTAAACAAGGCAGACAGTAAGAGTGGAAATCTTTATGAGGTATTTGTTTCCCACAGGTTAAACAATTGTTAACTTTTTCTGACATCGGCTGAGGCAAGAAAGAGTCCCCAACGGGTACTTAGCTTTAGAAGTCTTAAGTAGTATTCGGTAGAAGTAATCTCTGGATCCGACCGACCGGCACTTGCGAACAGCTTCTGCTTGGCCACGCGGCAAGAAAGACTGAGGAAAATGGCGTCGGCTGATGCTTTTATACCCGAAGACCAACAGAGATGACGTCGGGTGGAGTGCGACATCAGCCGAAGCCGGACCCGGACTTTGGAATCCGGCCGACTGCAGGGCTGCCTGACGACAGGACAACCCACTTGTTATGACTGCAGATGCATCCATGAAGGACATCTAATATTATATACTGTAGTCCTCTATCCTGAAACAAAATAGTATTTTAAAACAAATGAATAAGAGAAGGAAGAAGAGATTAGCATATATTCACCGGCTTACTGACGATCCTGCTTTTGAAAAAGTCATTTCTGAGACTCCCTAAACATTCCAGTATTGAAAAGTGTACCCAAGCAACTAGATCCTATCCATCAGTACGTGCATCCTGCGCCCTCTTAAAATGACACTCACAAACCCTATCTAAACAGGAAGAAAAACTCGTACTGACCCAATAGCAACCTGAAGATTGTTCCATCACGTCTGAATTAAAAGTAATGAAAATTATTACTCAATCACATAGTATAATTAAGAGAAACACATAAGAAAACAATAGTTTCAACATTTAGGTGTTCTAGATACCCAGAGTGACATATGCTGTTTTAAGCAACTGCCATTTAACGATAAATATGGTACATGTATGGGGACATGCACCGAATACTTTATAATGTAATCAAAGTAGCACAACTAAGCAATGAGCTTATTTTTACGAGCAGGGAAACAAGAAAGGATCTGAGTGGGCTTTGCTAAACCTTCAGGTGATCAATAAACAAACAGTCCCCAGAAATATAACTGGGTACAAAAAGTCAGCTGTAGAGCTAAATGCAATAAGATACATTGTCAGTTTTCTGTCTGTCGTGATTGGAAAATAAAAACTGCTCCAGTACACCTCCGAGTGCACACACTTTTGTCTGGCGAAAACCTAGGACCTGTAAATATTATTGACTTTCCCTGTCCATAAGCTAAACCATCTGCTCAATAAGAGTGTTTTACAACAGGAATAAAGTGTGCGCTCTATTGTATCACATTGTACTAACAACACAGAGACTAGCCATACTGCGCACAATGGTTTAAACACATCAATATGTTGAATTACACACGCTGTGCCTATCTTCACATTAAACCACAGGGTGAAGTATGGTAATCCAAGACTGCCTCTTATAGACCCAAGTCATAATGTTACTCTGAGGATTAACAGGAGGGTAAAACACATAATAGTGAGGCAGCTTATTTAAAAATGTGCTTAGATTCATGCACATAAGAAGTATTTTGCAGTATCTCACTTGTAATACCTTGCAAATTTGCATATAATACCATCCGGTGAGAAGCTCCGCTTTACAACTGACAATAGACTGTGACAGTTCGTATAAGTATTTTATATCAAAGGCTGAAATTGTGAAACTAATAAACAAAGTGCACCACGAGCTCAAGCTACATGGATTTTGACCCCATCGACAGAGCGGAAGGAGAAACAATCAATTATTGCAAAAATTAAGCTCCATAACGCTTACGTTGCAGGGCTTCTAAGTGAGTGGAGCCCTGAAACGCGGCCAGGGTTGTTGCGAAGCATTCCAGTTAAGGCTTAGTAGCAGTATCACTTTAAGAAAACCAAGGGGATCATGGTAGAAGCAGGGGTGAAAGTTCCTGCAACCAACAGCCAACATGGAGGATATTTATTCATGCAGCTGCATTCTGAAGGGAAAACACGAGAGGGCAGGACTATTAAATGGCCCCTTAGGACGCTGAGATGGTCATCATTCAATTCATCGGTCAGAAACAATCCAGAAGCAAGACCAGAAGAACCTTTTGAGACTAGTGATCATGCGATGCACAAAACTTTACGTAAGTTAATGATTTACATAGCAGGAACAGGACTTTCTTTAAAAACTTGCTGGAATATCGATGAGGCTTCCTTGGCATTCTGAGCAGATAACTTGGATCCTAGATGATGAAAAATCAATGTGTTAGGATATCTCATTTGGAATTTTATTTGTTTCTTGATTAAATAAGCGCAGAAAGGGGCAAGCTTTTGACGTTCCATCCTAATCTGATATGGTAGATCAGATGAGGGAAATATTTTAGCTCCATTCCAATCTATAAACTTTTTGTTTCTAGCCGCTATTAAGAGTTTGCTTATATGTTGATAATTGAGTATTTTCACATAAACGGATCTTGGCTTTGTTTTATCATATGGTGGTCTTAGGGCTCTATGGGCTCTTTCAATTATTATCTAGTCCGAGAGAGGAGATTTATCCAGGAAAATGGCAAAGATTGCAGATATGTTTTCTAGCAATGCATGGTTGTCTATATGTTCCGGTATGCCTCTTAGGATAATGTTGTTGCGCCTGGACCTAGCTTCTAGGTCCACTAATTTCTGCTGCATGTCCAGAATACTTAGGGCATTAGACTTTTGTTCTTTCTGTAATTGTTCAATTTTGATGTCGTTGTCAAAAACCTTAGCTTCTGTTTTGTCAATTCTAGTAAGTATTCTGTCAATTGATTCACTGAAAGTTTTAAGCTGCTGAGAGAAGCTTTGAATTGCAGTTTGGATAGGCTGCAGGGCCAGTTTTAAGTCCTCCATGCTGGAAGTATCAGTTTTCACTTTAGCAGGTGGTTTTGTAGTTTCCTGTTGCTTAGCTGTTCTAGCCCTTTTAGAAGTTACAGCTTTCTCTGGTGATGAAATAGCTGAGAATTTAGCTTTGGTATTTTGTGTTTCCATGGAATCAAGTTCTTGAGACATATCAATAGGAAAATTAAAAAATTCCTTTTCTTATCCTTCTTCCTATAGTCTCTCTTATTTTCAGATGAGTGCAGGCCCCAGAGCCCTAGGCCACATGGACAGCCGGGAGCAGAGAGGTATGTAGACAAAATCAGAGTTAATCCTTCGGAAAAGGACTTCTGTACCCAAAACTGGATGAAGAGATTAGCCTCAGGTAAGTAACTTAATGCTGAGAAGAAATTATTAATCGCTGGTATTACTTCTCTCCTGAGGAAAAAGGATGATAAGTTAATTAGAGTAGCAGAGCTATAGAGTTTCACTGCTTATAGGACGGTGGCCATCTTAGTTCTCCTCTGCACTCTGTTTCTGCCTTCTGTGAACAGACACTATTGTTCAGTGGCTGTTCTTACCTTATTTTCACAATAATACAAAATTTTATGTGAAAATAAGACTTAAAAATGAGCAGTTACCTCCATGTTTACACCCTTGAAGGCTTGCAGCTGTGAATGACATAGTGTTGATGCTGTTTGGGGTCCACAGCACTTCCATTCCCTGCTTCAGCTTTACAAACAGTAAGCTGACAGTTGTGAAAAAAAAAAAAGGAAGCAGAATAGGCACTCATACAAGAGGAATATTTAACAAATAACTGCATTACTTGTTAAGTATTACTTTTGTTGAGGAGGCTTTGCATTTTATTTTATTAATTTTTTTTCCGGCGTACCTTTGAATGCTGCAGGCACAGAATCATGTCATCACATTACTAAGTACGACTGCCTCACAGACTGGGTGCATAGGAGTTGCTGCCATCATGCATGCCATAGTTCTCAACCTCCCAGTCCAAGAAATCGGGACAAAGCCAAAAGTAATGGAGGGACAAAGGCCAAAAAATAGCGACATATTTTAAATATTGCTGTTGTTGTCTTTCGGCTTTTCCCGGTTAGGGGTCGCCACAGCAGAACTCCGGTCCGCTAATGATTGGCAGTAGATTTTCACGGTGCCGAGTTGCCAGCTCGATGCCCAACCTTCAACGAAGGCACATCCATTCACACATGTCTTTCGGAATGCCACTCAACCTGCGGGGAGGACATGCAGACTCCACACAGAAGGCACTCCCTGCACACTGGCTGAGAATCAAACGGGAGAACCTCTTGCTGTGAGGCAACAACACTACCGCTGCACCACCATGGATGATATTGCTGTAATAAACTTAAAAAAAATTGCTAGAATAAGAGGTTTTGCATTATGTATTTTCTGAAGGATATGAAGTCTGAAACTCAGTTATCTGTCATTATTTAGTGACTTCAATCCTCAATGTGTTGCCAGAAAACCAAAGATTTTATGAGGAAGACACCAAAAATATAAGACAAAAATCTGAACATTCTGCAAAAATCTGGACAGTTGAGATGTATGATGCATGCCAAAATACTTTTATTTACTTTGTTTTTTTTATTTATTACATTTATTTTTGATGTTTTCACTTGTAAAGACTTTAGAAATCGTAAGCGGCCACTAGCCAGCAAGCTTGCTCCCTTCTAGATATTTTTGAACATGACCTTTAGGATTTCTAAACAAATATGCATTTTCATTACTGCTTCTGCATTGCCTTTTATAACAGTAATCAAACATTTCAGGTCAATGTTTGACACAAACATGAAAACAACACTGTCCCAGGTCGTAACTTTCAACCTCTTAGCACAAGAATTCTGGACAAAACCAAAAATATTGGGACAACAGAGGCCCACAAATTGGGACAAGTTTTAAATACTGCTCTTATAAATTTAAAAAGTTGGGAGAATAACAGGTTTTGCATTCTCATGCATTTTCCATAGGATATGAACCCTGAAACTCAAATGTCTGACATTATTTAGTGACTTCAGTCATCAATGACTTACCAGAAAGCTACACATTTAATGAGAAACAGACCAGAAATATAAGTCAAAAAGCTGGACAGTTAAGTTCCAGGTACTGGATGGATATATCTTAAATCACTCACCAGGCAGTCCAACTGCATTCGCGCTTTTGATATCAGAGTAGTCTGACTACAAGTTTCCAGTTCTCAAAGCAAAAATCCTAGACATATATGGGAAGAAACAGAGCCTTAGTCAGGCAGATGTAGAGGCCCAGGCAGAAGTACCACATATTTCACAGAATCATTCAGCAAACTTCAGTAAGGTGCTGGACATGCCTGAAGCTTACAAGGCATAAAAATGACTTAGTGGCAACTTGTCCGTCTCATACCGGGGTGGTGGAATTTACAAAGATCCAGTCATCAAACAACAGAGGAAATAATTCTTGAGAGTGTGAAGATTTGACAATGCAGTACCTGGACATGGAGGAAAAACAATGGCAGAAAAAAAAGAGCAGGCAGGGTAGACTTTGGAAGTCAGGCCGACTGCGGGACCGCCTGATGGCAGGATAACCCAAGTGTGATGACTGCAGCAGGGTAACACGATGAACATCTGTTATATGATAAATCCTCCAGTTCTTACGGATTAACCCATCAGAAGCAATGACCACTCATGTAGCCCCTTGCATACAATGTATGTATGAGTTTAAAAAGCTGGGACACAGGGTTCTTTTTCTCTCATATGCTTGCAACTCATTTTAAGCATGCAAATCACCATGTGAACCACAGTAATAATACTGATGACAGAATGAAGATAAATGAACAAAAAATATAACACCTACATCAACATCAGTTGAAACAAATTTAATTAGCATGCAGTCAATTCGCACTCCTCACATGCTATCAAAGTATCAACATATATATTACTCCTATTTTAAAGCAGTATTACCAGTCAAAAACATTTCATCCTTCCAAGCCTTAACTATCTCCTGCTTCAGATGGGCATTGCACATTAGATAAAGGAGTGATTTTTCTGATCATATCAGCAAAATTAGACACAATACCATTGATGGTTCTGACCAGATAACCAAATCAAATTCACATCACTACTAAGTTACTAACCAAATGCATGTGCAGGCATTGCAGGGGTGGGTTTAAAGTTCTGGGAGATTTCAGAAAATTGACAGTCATGGGGCCTCTAGCAGAATTAACAAACCAGGGGGCTTACGCATCACAATGAATGGAATTAGTACCATCACAAGAGAATTTATGGAGTCATTTCCTCTCAGCCCACATACTCACAAAAGTAAGAGACATAACAGATATGAGGGGCCTTGAGAGTACTAGCAAATCTGAAAGCTTCCACTAGGATTAAAAGAAAAGTTGAGTAAGTAAACTTATCATAACAGTAGATATTCTAACAGATCAGTTTTGCAGTAGCCTAAGTTATATTGGTCCTACCCCACAGTGATAAAGTAAAGGATGCCTTCTACATGCTCTAATTGTCATAAGCTCGAAAGGAGCTCCACAAAAAACAGTTATAGACTGCAAAAAGCTCAGACCATTCTTGGCTCAAAAAAGGAAGGTGATAACCCTGAAAGAGAAATATTAGGAAACATAGCCAAAAAGGGAAATTATATACATTCTTATATACTTTAGCAACATAAAAAACAGGGAGCTGGAGTAAAGGTATAGCTACTGCAACAGCGATCTATTAACACATCTTCTGTTATGGTAAATTTTCTAACACAACTGTACTATTTTACAATAGATCTCTCTTGCACAAGCCTATTCTATTTTGGCAGATTGTCATATCTTAACAAAGAACAATGGAAAATGAATTAATTAACTCATTAACACCTAACTGATGTAGAATGTCACAATCTTGCAGCCTACATACTTGCATTCCTGAATATTTACTGAAAAATAAACAATAAGAAATAGCAAAGTGATCCGTAAGATGCATTCTTTACAATGAAAACACAGTGCATTCATAGACCTTTCCATAAATATTGTAATATATTATAATGCACACAGACTCTAAACTATTTTTCTAAACTTTCACAGATTCTAATATCCTGAAAACTATGCAACCTAGACACAAAATGTTAGAAAATTTTTGTTGACCTGATATAAGTTTTCATATGACATATGCGCATAGCTCAACATCGGGCAGCGCTGCTTAATCAGGTTTAAACTATTCTCGGCTCCACAAAGTCAGCTCTTCACTTTTTCCCTTAGAACTGTTTCAAATCTCAAATTAAGCACGCTATTTTCCTTCTAAAACCCAGCAGTAGCTAGGATAAGTGTCTTATAAGTAAGTACTAATAAACTAAAGCACTACACCCTCTTATACTCCCTTTAAGTACTAGGCTCCCTATTGGTCCTTTTTGATCAAGTCAAAAAGTAATTCCTTATACTATTCTGGCATGTCAGGATTACTCTCCAGCTGGTGAATATGGGAATCTTGAGCCAATGTTACAACTGCCTTATGTACACAGACCACCCTCTCCTCTTCCCAACAAGCTCAAATATATGTGAGAGATGCAACTATATAGCCAAACTGGAGGCTGAGCTCTCTCAACATAGTACTGGCATGGTCAGTCTGGAGGAGAAGTTAATCACACACACCACAAATCCAGTCTCACATAGACCTATCGCAACAGCAAACCAAACACATAAACACACAAAAACATACTCAGAGGCTCTAAATAAAAAATCTACCCAAGCAAAAGAGACCTCCAAAGCAGACATCCAAGCAACTGCTACCCCACAACAATACCCACGTATCACATAGTTCACAAAGTCAGTGTGCCTCACAGTCACAGCCCTTAAGGCTAAACAACACACTTAATACACTTGTAATAGGTGACTCTATTGTCAGACACACTGACGTCCCTCTCACCAGGCTGAACAAGGAGAAGGTCACTGTAAGCTGCCTGTCGGGTGCCAGGATCCGCCACATAACACAAGCACTCAGGTCACTCCAAAGCAAGTACAAATATGACTCCGTCATTGTCCATGCTGGTGTGAATGACCTGAGATGTACCTCCCTGGATTACATGAAAAGAGACATAGAGGAGCTCTCTGATCATGTGGCCCAGGCCGGTATGACCCTGACCTTGAGTAGCATCTTGCCCTCACCAAGAATGATACCACAGTATAAAGACAAAATGATCAATTTCAACAATTGGCTAAAATATTGGTGTCACTCAAAGGGGATCCAGTGTCTGTCAGCCTGGGATGACATGCTTGACAAGCCATGTTGCTTTGCTAGGGATGGCTTGCACCTGTCACCCCTGGGTTTTCGAATACTGGCCAAAGCTCTTGCCACCCCCATAGTGCCTTTTTTTAGGCAAGGCTCAAAAGACAAACCCACCTCCTTAGACAACACAAAGAAAAAGAAACTAAGGGTAATGCTGCTCAACGCCAGAAGTCTAAACCTCAAGATGCACGCACTCGAAGCTCTCCTCAGTATGGAGAATATTGATATCTGTGCAGTAACAGAAACCTGGTTCAAGGCTCCCGAGGCCACCCCAGCACTACCAGGCTATACCTCATACCATGCTTTTCGGCCCCAAAACTCGGACCGAACCACAAGAGGAGGGGGAGTATCCATATTTATCAAAGATACCCATACCTCCAGGCTAGTGGCACTGCATGAAGCATCTGAGACCATCCATGTGCAACTAACAGTGGGCAAAACTGCCTTCCAGTTTGTAGCCTGCTACAGACCACCCTCCCAAACTCAGGAACCCCACTCGGCTTTCCTGAAGACACTGGAGAATATGAAGGTCTCTCCAAACACCATTATATTGGGTGACTTTAACTACCCAAACATAGACTGGGAGCACTACTCAAGCCCCAACACCCTAGCCCAACGGTTCCTAGAATTTATAAACTCAAATGCTATGGAACAACTGGTCACCACTCCCACAAGGGGGGAAAACATATTGGACCTGATCATCACCAACATGGGGACTCTATGTTCCGTACCAGAGGTATACCCCTCATTGGTAAGATCTGACCGTAAATTAATCAATATGGACATCCATATCCCGTCCCCACCCCCAGCAAAGGAAACCACGGTCAAAAACTTCTCAACAGCAAACTTCCCACTTCTCAAAACCAAGGTGGAATCCTTCAAAGCCCCAGGGCCAGTGGAAAATACGTCCCAAACCGCAGAATCCTTTACAAATGCATTCTATGGATACCTACAGGAATGCATGGATCATGCTATCCCAAATAAAACCAAAACACACTCCTCCAAAGGCAGGAGACCTGTCTGGTGGATCCCAGCCATAAATAAGCTGTACAACAGAAGGAGGAAGCTACTACATGATAGAGCAAAATCCCTGAAAGGGAAGGCAACTCTGATTAGTACTAGCAAGAAACTACGATCCCTCATACAATCCTCTAAGGCTAGCTTCGAAAGAAAAATTGCACAAGATGCTAAAGATAATCACAAGGCTTTCTTTAGTTATGTCAGAAACCTGGGTGGAAACTCCCAGATATGCTCTGAGTTAGTGCAAAATAACAAAAAATACACTGAACCCACAGACATTGCCAACATCCTGGCAGACAGGTTCAGTGCAAACTTCTCCCCCCCCCAAATGAGCAAATGACTATCCCAACAGAGTGTAGCCTCCCTGACATCACAGATGCACAGGTGAGAGCTGCCCTCTCCAAAGCAAAAAAACACAGCATCAATGGGACCGGACGGTGTCCTGGGCTGCGTTTTACATGAGCTCCAAGAAGAACTGAACCCTCACTTAAAATCACTCTTCAGTCTCAGCCTTACAACAGGATATGTACCCAAAGAATGGTGTACAGCAACAGTGGTCCCACTCCATAAAGGTGGTGCCACAACAGAACCTGGAAACTATCGCCCTATAAGCCTAACTAGCCTGGTCTGCAAAGCTATGGAGCGTATCATCATGGAACTCATAAACAAAGACATTGGGAACCTCCAAACACTGGATCCTACTCAATTCGGCTTTGCTAAGGGCAGATCTTGCCTCTTGAACCTGGTAAATTTCTTTGAAACAGTCACCAAGGCCATAGACGAAGGGAAGGTAGTCCACACAGCCTACTTTGACCTTGCAAAAGCCTTCAACACAATACCCCACTCGGGCATCATAAATAAGCTCACCAGCTTAAATATCAACCCCTATGTCACAAGATGGGTTGCAAACTGGCTTAGGGATAGAACCCACATGGTCAGAATTGCAGGTGCCATGTCAGACTCTAAACCAGTTACAAGTGGCATCCCACAAGGCTCAGTCCTGAGACCTCTCTTGTTCGGTATATATTTCTCTGAGGTACAGGCTAACACAGGAGGACTATGGCTGACAAAGTTTGCAGATGACTGCAAACTGGGGGCCATAAACGACTCACCGGCTGACACAAGCATCCTCCAAAAAGGTCTCACAGAGATGGATAACTGGTGCCAGAGCCATGGCCTAAAGCTGAATGCCAAAAAGTGCATAGTCATCCCCTTTGGGAAAAACAAAGTGCCCACAAATTACCACATAGGTGGTAATCCATTAAGTACGGAAGAAGTAATTAGGGATTTGGGGACCCAAGTAGATTGCAATCTCTCCTTTGACAATCACATTGCCAAAGTGGTTAGAAAGACATTCTATATAGCCCACCTTATCACGAAGGGGTTCACATCTAGATCAAGAGAGGTCATTGTGCCACTCTACTCATCACTCATCAGGCCCATAATTGAATACAATGCCCCATTTGGGATGTACCTTACCCGACACCTGCTACAACTAGAAAGACCCCAAAAGTACCTCACCAAGAGGATCAAGGGACTCAAACAGATGCCCTACGCAGTTAGGCTAAAGAAACTCCAGCTCTACTCAGTTGCTTACCGCCTACTCAGAGGCGATCTATGCCTGACATATAAAGCCACGTCCAACCCAGAATTAATGGACATGCTCCACCTCATGAAATCCAAATCCATCAGAACTACACGCTCCAGTGACTTAAACCTCAGCACAGAAATAAATATAACATGCTGGAGGGACAGATTCATATCCCAGAGGCTCCCCTCACTCTGGAACAAAATCCTAATCCATGTCAGACAGAGCCCCTCAATGACCCTCTTCAAGAAGAATATTGACGTTTGGATGGGAGATCGTAAATTTACCCCTGGGATCTCTTCTGTGTCTCTGCTAGACAGAGGCATGGTAAACTAACCTTAAATGGGCTATCTTCTGTGACCTACTATACAGAGGCACAGTAAACTAACATAAGAAGGGTGGCAAAAGCCAAACATACTCTGGCTAGGCTTGTAAATGCCCTAGGGCAGATAGCCTAGTATCAACCTATGAACCTAAGTATGTACAGTTTATCGTTATATTTACAGAAGTATGAAAACATATGTTTAATTGTATAATTAGCAATACAAATACTGCTGGATATCTCCCAAGATTTGCAGCTTACAGTGCAAATATCAAGACAGTTTTCTTCAACGACATCTGAGGATTCAGCTAATGTCATGTAACCATTTGTAAGTCGCTTGTTTTATAACGTATTAAGTACATGTGGAAATATTGTTTATTTTCACAATTATGAATAAACAATTAGAGATATTTCCAGTATACCGTGATATAAACCAACATTTTCAGTGAATTGTCCTGCTTCTCATATTGGTGCTTCACACCATGCACCTCAATAAAATGTAGGTTTCTCAGTTATGAATATATGAACATAAATATGAAAATATGAATTAGTGGGAAATGAATATTAATTTCTCCACTGCACAACATCCTAGACTAACAATCTTAGTACTGTTTTGTTAACTCAATACCCTTTCTAATAATTGCTTATTACAAGCTGGTAAGCAAGACAGACCCAAAAACATTCTGGACATTATAACGAGCTATGGATGTCAACTGGAAGTTTATAAAAAAGGCATTACAGGCTAGAGTAAGTTAAGCAAGAATCCATAAGCCCCCAGAGATTAGTCCTGGCCAAGAAATCCAGTTTTTTAGTGTTTTGTAAAGGTATGTAAGAGGACCAAATTGCTGCCTCTAGTGTACTTCTAGATCCCACCTCTTGCTCAAAAGCCACCAGAAAATCCAAAGCCCTAGCAAAATGGGTCTAACCATGCCTTGAAATTGATTATTATGGTGAGAATTACAAAAAGAAATAGCATAATACAAACATTTAGAAAGTAAGCTTTGACACTAATTGTCCTTTACTTTTTCCTTCATAAAAGACAAAACAGATGATTAGCTTTCCTGAAGGACTGAGTTTTGTGTAGGTAGTATCTGAGCTGCATGTGGACAGCCACAGTATCAACATTTTTTTCTCCCTTGTTTTTAGGATCAGAAAAAAGCAGGGGGATTAACAGGCTGGCTCATGGTAAACTCTGAGACGACTTTAGGCATAAAAGAGGAGTTAGATCTTAAAGAAATCCTGTGCTTGTAAAAATGACGTAGGGTTGATGCTCAGTCTGATGAGCTGGTTCAAATGAAAAAAAAAGTAAGCTTTTCAAGGAAAAAGTTAAAATCTCATGGAAAACCCACCTGTTTTCTAGATGGACAGGCATGTAAAACACCTTTCACAAACTGACTTGTTGATGGTTAGAAAGACAGAATCCAAGGGCAGGCATGCAGAGATGGCTGACAAATGAACCTTGACAAAATGAAAGGAAAGGCCAATGGACAATAACTCACAAAGATAATCAGGAATCAGAAGCAGCCAGGCCTTAATAGGGCCCTGGTTCTTTGAATGGCACCAACCAGAAAATCATTTCCACTTACACATATATGACTTCCTACTAGCAGTTGTTTTTTTTTTGCTTCTTTCAATACTTGCTGCACATTCTCAGAAAAAGTGTACCAAAATGGTATCAAGATTCTACCACCCAGTTAATTAAAGACTTGGGGTGTATCAAACAAGTCCTCGTCCCACATCAGTAAATCCAGTCTGTAGGGAAGCTTGTGGTAATTACCCTTGTCCAGTCTCAGAAGGGAAAGACACTGTTGCCTGGGCAAAAAAGTGGACATTATCACAATCTTTGAGGAGTCCTTCTGGACATTAGGAAGAACCCAGGATTATCAGTCCATGGGAATGAGAAGGTATCTGCCTTCCAAGCCTGTTTTCAAGGAATCCTGGAGAAGAATATCTTTAGCTTCTGCTCGGAGAGGAGGCAAACACTTCTACTTGAGGTGTTATCCACAGCTGGATCAGTTCTTGTAAGACCCCAGGGTGAAGTTTCAATTTGTGAGGGCCTATCCTGATCCTGCTTAGTTTTTTCTGCTAAATTTTGCTCTGGCAGAACGTATAAAAACTGAAGAGTAAAACTGAGCTAACCTGTTAACTCCTACGTTACAACAGGAAGTCCACAAAAGGAGTATGATCTGGTACCTCCTGCCTGTTGCAGACAAATGGGTTCTGAAAATTGCTCAAAAGGGGTACACTCTGTGTTGACTTTAAAAACATTCAAAAGCTCTGGGGACCAGAGATGATTTAGGACTTTCAAATAATTTATAATGCCTAATATCTCCTTGAGATTTATGGGGTTTTGTCTGTCTTGTTTGTTCCACGTCTTGCACTTTCACTCTTTTTGAAACCTCTCCCAAGCCAGATCTGTTATGTGAGACTAAAGAGGAGGTAGGAGGGAGAATAGGGACCTTGATCATCACAGAAGCTCCTTTTTCACAAACCCTAAAACAGGGATCTGAAAAAATAAAGGATGACAGCATTGTGTTCAGACTGACTTGAGGTGCCACTGTACAGACTGGCTAGGGAAATCATAAGAATGATGGAAGCCATGTACCCTAGAATCCTGAGAAATTTCCTGGCAGATGCTTGGTTTTGAGTGGAAAATCATGAAGAACTTTTAGAGCATTTCTATTTTGTCTAGAGGAAGAAAAGTTCTTTCAAGGTCAGAATCTAAAAGACATTCCATGAAAACAATTATGTGAGATGGGATGTGAGATTTCTGTAAGTTCACTTGAAATCTCAGACTGACTGGAAAATTCTGTACACTTTCTAATAGGTCTTCACAACAGGAAAAAGTAAAAACCTGAGGAAGCGTGTTGGATACACGTGAAAGCGCTTGTTATATTTGTAATAAAATAAGTTTTATTATTTATTCCATCGTGGTGGTCTCTGCCTGGTTGTTTTGTGGATCTGCAAATATAAGGTAATCATCCAAAATTGGAAAATGTGAATACCTTGGAGTTATCAATTTCTGCAGCCAAACACTTTGTAAATACTCTTAGAGCAGTAGATAGTCCATAAGATAAGACAGAGGACTGATAATGTGATCCAGATACAAAAGATCTTTAAAAAAATCAGAAGTGTCTGCCAAAGAGAATGTGCTGGTAAGCATATTTTAAGTCTAGCTTTACCATGAAAGCTCATAAATGAACTGATGAGGGGACAACATTTTGAACTTTGGAACCTATACAAAGAGAACAAATAGGCCTGGCACAGGCTTCCGTATCCCCTTTTTCTATGGCATTAGAAAAATCCTTGAACAAAATCCTTTGCCTTTCTGGTTTGCAGGAGTTGTCTCTATGAGTTCCTGACAGCTGTTCTAGAACAGAAGAAAACAGGGTAACTTGAATTACTGGGCAAGGAGGGATCCCTTGGAAAGGAGGAAAGGAATCCCACTACCAAGTGTACTCCCTGCTGAATGAGTTTCAAAACCAACTGTCAGCAAGTATGTGGTGCCACATGGGAAGATAAAGATTCAGGGAGAGGGGAAGGTTGCTGGCACATGCTTTTCCCTTCTTTTTAGAAACTGCTTTTTAAGACCCTGTTTTGTAGCCATCTTTCTGCTTAAATTGTTTATCGAAAAAGGGAGTTAAGTTTGAATGACAACGTTTATTTGCTTTAAAAAAGAAGGGTGGAAGATTTGCATTACCCCTTGTTATTAACAAAAACCTCTTAAGCAACTCAGCTGCAGAAGGGCAAAAAAAAAACTTCTTTGCCTGTGGGATAATTTAAAATGTCAGTTTTAACATCTTCAAAATGATTCTGAGACTTTAACCAAGCAAATCTTCTCATGACTGACCCAGAAGCAGCAGCCCTGAAGACAGTATCTGCAGCAATAAGAACATTTTAAGGCACATTTAATTACACGAGAAGCAGACAGTAAAAAGACATTCAAATAAATTTTCACCTCAGAACAGGAAAGGTTAACAGCTAATGTTTGCATATTAAAGTATAACCTTTAAGATATAAATCTAGCAGTTTAAAATTCTGAATGCTAAAGTGGCAGAAGAGTACACTTTCTTCCCAAGTTTTTGAAAAACTTTCCCATCCTTGTTAGGAGTGGGGCTAGCATTAGCAATCTCTTTAGTAGAAGCAGTTTTGGATAGTGACATCAATGAAGGCTCTGCTTTAGGGTTAGCAAACAAGTACTTGTGAGCCTGAGGTACTGTATAACTTAACAGACTTTCTAGGTGCAGGTGGTTGATTATCAGACAAACTGCAAGCTGTGACAAAAACATTTTCCAAAGCAGATAAACTAGAAGGAACAGTTGCTGATTAGGGAACATCCAACTATGACAAATCACAATACATTTAATGAGCAACTCCGGTTTCATTCTGATCCTACTGAAATACCTCTTTCATTTCAGACACAATTACAGAAAAAGAAAAGGTCTTCTGGAGGGAAATCTGAAGCATCATTTTCCTCAGCATCAGAAACTACAGGCTGAGAAGAAAATCCTGGAGCATACCATTCACCCTCCAAACCTTGGCCTTCTGACTGAATTCAGAGTCAGAAAGTAAAGAAACCCTTTTCCTTTTCTTCACAGCAGATGAAATGGAAGCTAAAAAAGAAACAGAAATTAACTTTTAGTTATGTACTTACCATAACTTCGGATGTATGGGATCCATCTCGCCTACATTCATAACTGATGGGTTCGGAGCCGATCCATCGGCTCCGACTCAGCCACTATATACTAGAACGAAGTCTCTAATTGGCTGGGCTACCCCTTATCCCAAAATGCACCACGCCTGCTTCCCCAGATCTTGTTTGTTCGCTTTCATACCTACATCCAGACACAGAGACATACCAGCAACTGTAACAAACTAAAGTCCTTCAAGAGAAAAACTCAGTAAGTAGCAACATTCCCTCTAAATCCAATGGGAAGGGGGAAGGAGGGCGGGTACGTATGAATGTAGGCGAGATGGATCCCATACATCCGAAGTTATGGTAAGTACATAACTAAAAGATGTAATGGGATCCTATCTCGCCTACATTCATAACTGATGGGACAGCATCCCTAGCACCTAAATCCCGGGTGGCTCATTGGAAAACACTCCTGAGAACTGTGGAACCAAAGGAAGCTCTACCTCGAGAAGCCAAATCTATCTTGTAATGAGAAATGAAGGTGTGCGGAGAAGTCCAGGTAGCGGCCGCACAGATATCATCTATCGATAATTTGGAGTGGAATGCTACAGAAGTAGCCATTGCCCTGGTAGAATGAGCCCTGACTGGGAAGGATAGCTCTTTGCCGGACCGTGAATAAATGAAGGAGATGCAATCTTTAATCCATTTGGCTATGGTGGTTTTAGCCACCGGTTGACCCAACCTATTTTCCGCAAAGGACACAAACAGCTGATCTGACTTTCGTGTCTGATTGGTCCTACTTAAATAAAAACGCAGTTGTCTGTGAACATCCAACTGATGGAAAATATATTCTGCGCTATTGGAGAATTTGAGAAAAAACACAGGGAGCTCCAAGGATTGTTGAATGCATGAGGGGGATGCTACCTTGGGCAAGAAAGAGGGATTTAACTTGAGGGACACTCTGTCTTTGTGAAATGTCAAATAAGGAGGATTAGAACAGAGAGCCTGAAGCTCTGAGACCCGCTTGGCAGAGGTTATTGCCACCAAAAAGGTGGTTTTCCAAGATAGAAATTTTATATCACAAGTAGCTGCTGGTTCAAAGGGGCGGGCAGTTAAAGAAGCTAGAACCATATTCAGGTCCCAAGGGGCACAGGATGGGCTATTGGGGGCCGAAGGAGCCACGCTCCTTTAAGGAAAGATTTGCAAAGCCTGTTTGCCATTAAGGAAGGCTCAAAGGAGACATGAAAATTAGAGATAGCCGCCAGTTGGACTTTAATTGTGGAAACTGAAGAGCCCAAATAAAACAAAGAAGCCAGGAATTCTAAAACCTGAGGTACTGGGGCAGTAAGGGGATCTATACCTCGTTGCTGGGCCCAAAGAGCAAACCTCTTCCATTTGCTGGAATACAGTTTAACAGTGGAAGGTTTGTGAGAAGAGGACAAAATGTGGATGACGTCTGAAGAAAGAGAGTTATCTCTGACTAAGGTTGGAAGTGGAGTAACCAAGCGGCCAACCTCAAGGACCTGAGGGATGGGTGAGACTGTCCCAACTGATGAGTTAACAGGTCGGGCACCAGATCCAGAAACCATGGGCCTTCCACCGCATACCTCAGAAGGAAGGGGAACCAAACCTGACGAGGCCAGTGTGGAGCGATCAAAATCATGTCGCTTCCTAGATAAATCGCCTTCTGTATCACCTTCGGGAGAAGGGGAACCGGTGGGAAGGCGTAAAGTAGACCGGGGGGCCAACTGTGAGCTAGAGCATCCCTGGGAATCTGCCCCTGAGAGGGAGTCAGAGTGAAGAACTCCCTGCATTTCGCATTGTGAGGGCTGGCGAACAAGTCGCAACAAGGGAGGCCCCACTTGGTGAAGATGTTTGCAGCCACCCTGTCATTGAGAGACCACTCGTGGGGCAACAAGAAAGTCCTGCTCAGCCTGTCTGCAATCACATTGGATTTCCCCGGAATGTGCGTTGCCACTAGGAAACGCTGGGTAGAAATCGCCCAATGCCACACTCTCATGGCCTCTCGGCAAAGAGGGTAGGACCTGGTTCCGCCTTGCTTGTTTATGTACCAGACTACCGACATGTTGTCGGATAGAATCGCAATAGTACCCCGGGGAAGAGCATGATGAAGTGCTTGCAAAGCCAGTAGCACCGCTCTCAATTTCAGGATATTGATATGTAAGTGCGTTTCGTGAACCTGCCACATGCCTTGGACAGACCTGTCCAGATAATGACCCCCCCCCACCCTATCTGGGAGGCATCCATGGTCACCGTGGCGACGGGAGGCTGAAGGGCAAAGGGTCGCCCCTGGTCCAGGTTGGACCGAAGCAGCCACCAACGTAGGTCCCGATGGCAAATTTCCGTAATCTGAACCAAATGGTTCAAGGGGAGTTCCTGAAAGGACCATTGAACCGACAGTAGCCATTGCAGCACCTGCATGTGCAGCCTGGCTAAGGGGACTAGAAGAATAGTCGAGGCCATCGTGCCTAATAACTGCAGAATCAGTCTGGCCTGAACTCGTGATCTGGGTAACAAGGTTTGAACCTGAGACTGCAGGACCTGAATCCTTTCTACCGGCAAAAATGCCCGCATTCTTCTTGTGTCTAACTCTGCGCCTATAAAGGTAATACGCTGAGACGGCTGCAGTACAGATTTTCCCCAATTGAACGTGATTCCTAGTGAATGACCCAAACTGACTGTGGTCATAAGCGCCCGAACTAATAGATGCTTGGAGGTGGCAGTAAGGAGCCAGTCGTCTAGATAGGGAAACACTTGGAATCCTAGACTTCTCAAGTGAGCTGTCACTACTGCCAGACACTTGGTGAACACCCTGGGGGCTGTGGTGAGACCAAAGGGCAGTGCTCGGAACTGGAAATGACTGGCTCCCAGGCGGAAGCGTAAATGACTCCTGGACTCTTGACTTATCAGAATGTGATAGTAAGCGTCCTTGAGATCTATGGAGCACATCCAGACATCCTTCTCCAATAACGGGAGAATGGACTGAAGGGTGACCATTCGGAATTTGGATTTTTTACAAAGCGATTCAATGATCTGAGGTCCAAAATGGGCCTTAAGTCCCCTGTCTTTTTTGGCACCAAAAATAGTCTTGAGTAAGTTCCTGATCCGATCTGGTCGGCGGGGACAGGCTGGATGACTCCTTTTCTTAGCAGCTTTGAAACCTCGACCGCTGCTTGATCCCGCTGACTGGGTGGCACATCCGGGATTTTCCTGATAGGAAGAGGGGGGATCTTGATGAAAGGGATGATATAGCCTCCGGTTATGGTTCAGAGCACCCACTGATCCTTGGTGATAGATTCCCAAGCCTGCGGGTGTTCCGCAAAGCGACCCCCGACTGGCTCCGGAGATGCGCAGTCGGGCCACGTCTCAGGGACGGTGAGCGTAGGATGGACCATGAAAGGAATCGTGGTCTCCAGAGTTACGGAGGCCTCTGCCACCTCTGGGGCGGCGTCTTCCTGAATCCCCCCCCCCTGCCTCTAGAGGGGGGATCACTCGGTGGAGTAGGGAAAGACCTTTGAGATTTCCTGAACCACATTTTCCCTCCTCTCTGGGCCTTGGGGTAAGGTCTAGAGGGAGCGGAAAAACGGGCCCCCATGGCAGTCAAGGTCTTGCCCTCCTGCTCGCACCGAGTCAGTGTGTCCTTCACCTTGGGCCCAAACAGGGAGGACCCATCAAAGGCGGCGTCGGTGAAGGAAGACTTAAAGGCCTCCGCAAAGGGACACAAGCGTAACCAGGCGTGCCTTCTAAGAGCCACGCCTGTTCCCGCTGCTCTACTCGCCCCTTCGGCCGCATATGATATGAGCCTCATGGACGAGTTGACTATCGAAGATAGGGTAGTCATCTGGGCGCCAACAGTTTGGGCTAACGCCTCAGGAAGATTACCCGTAAGAGACTCACCTAACTCTTTGAGGAGGTCCCTTTGGAGCCTGGTAAAATGACAAAGATAATTCAGCGACCGCAGGGTAAAGGCCGCTGAAGAAAGGGTACACTTCCCGTACCTATCTATGCTCCTGGAATACTTATTAGGAGGGTGACTAGACGATGAAGCCTCTGCCACGTCCTGCTGAGTGGCAGATGCCACCACCATCGCATCTACTGCAACTCCTTTAGTCAAAAATTCCTTCTGAGGAGGGGCTGAGAGGAACTTGTTAGGCCTGGCGGACACCGGTTCCACAGTGTCAGGGTGTTCCCACACCCTTCGAGAAACTAAATCTAGTAATTCATCGAAGGGTGGAGACACCCAGGAGGCGGAGGGCTGGGCCCCAAAAGCCTTGAGGAAGACTGACTCCTCTGCGGAAGGGGTTTTGGACTGCCAATCACCTCTCTGTCTCAGGATCTCTGAGAATGAGACGTCATCCGAGGACGATTTTGGGGACCCCTCCGCATCATCGAGGTCAGTATCTGATGCGATAGATTCATCCTGGGAGTCAATGTGCTTCCTCTTGCACAATCTTTTTTCTTGGAGGTTCATCTGAAGCGGATTCAAAAGGACCTCCCGGGAGAAGGGAACCCCCCAAGGGGGTATCCTCAGGCCCTGGGGCCCCGCTGTCTTGGGAATGAAGCACACCAGAAGCACCAGTTCCCAAGTCTAGGGACGGTGAGGTAGAGACTTGCTGAGCCGGCAAGGACATGGTCAGCGCACTCCTCATGGCCTCAAAAGCAGGACCTCCAGACTCTACGGAGGACACCGGCTGAGAGACCACGACGGTACCGGGAATCCCTGCAGCCGACGCTCTGAGGGGAATACTAGGCACCGAAGCTACCAGTTCCAAAGTGTTCCCCTCGGCCCCGACCGAGGAAGTCCCGGTACCGAACCCTGACGCCGAGGACAGGGTAGGAATGATGGTCGGAACAGAGAAGCTCCGAGGGAGTCTCGGTTCCAACTGGACAACTCTGCTCCGCTCTACCATCACCGACTCCAACAGCTCCGAGGAGGTTGGAGGAGGAATCGGATGCGTCGAAGTGGGGACCGGCTCCGGAGCCGAGTGGGCTGCAGCCAAGACCATTTTTGCAAAAAACGGGCACTGGAAAAGCCTCTGGATAACTCTGTCCAAATCTGAGTCTGACAACCTGGAGGATTTAGAGGAAATAGATGGGGGCCGAGATGACTTCTCTCTTGGCTCCGATAGACCAGGGGACCGGCTCCGAAACGGCTCCAACACCATCGGCACCAGATCCGGAACCGTATGAAGAAGCATCGGCGCCGAAGGGGACTTCGGGGCCGGGGGGGAAGAGTCTGAGCTGCACACCTCCAATGGCTCCGAGACCAAAGGAGCCGAAGCAGGTGATTCGCCTCTCGATCCCCCAACCTGCGGCTCTGACACCAATGGAGCCGAGGAAAGAGGTATCGAGGCAGACCCTTCCACCCAAGGCTCCGAAGCCATTGGAGCCGAGGAAGAAGAGGTCGACCTATGCTTCTTGGAAGTCGGTTCCGACGGACTGGTCGGAGCCGACAACCTTTTCTTTTTAGAAGCTGGAGAGGAAGGAGAAGCCAAAGCTTCCTCAAAGGAGGGCTTAATAAGGCCCTTAAGGATCAATTTATTTTTTCGTTCTTGAAGGACCCTAGAGGAAAAAGCATGACAAACACTACATGCTTCCTGCAAATGTTTCGGTCCTAAACAATATACACAAACAGCATGGCTATCAGTAAGAGACATTTTGTAGTTGCACTTGGTGCACTTTTTAAAACCAGACTTCTGCTCTTTCGACATCCTATCACGCAACTATTTCCCACAACGAAAAGCAAACCTTAAAGTAGGGCACGAGCCCTTTGACTCAAAAATGGGACTGGCCCGAGATACAGAACACAAAACGGGCAGAAGCCCTGTAACTTAAACAGGCTTAGCCCGATAAATCAGGACGTACAGAGAGACAAAATCAACACACCCACACACAAATAAGGGCAAGGGCCCTCTAACTTAAACGGGCCTTGCCCGGTATGTAGAAAAAAATACCAATCACACCAAAACAGGTTACACACACACGTAAAGCTGTTAAAACAGCTGTTTGTTAAATTTGTTTAGAAAACCCTAGGTCAAAAGACCAAAAAGTAATGAAAAAAACACTTAGCTCCAGCCAAGTCGAGACCACGTCCAGCTTGAAAAGCGGCAAACGAGATCTGGGGAAGCAGGCGTGGTGCATTCTGGGATAAGGGGTAGCCCAGCCAATTAGAAACTTCGTTCTAGTATATAGTGGCCGAGTCGGAGCCGTAATGTAGGCGAGATAGGATGCCATTACATCTCCCTAGCAAATCCACACAAATCTTCCCCATTCATGGAAAGAAACAGGAGCAACTACATTTTTCACCTTTTTCTTTTTCTGGCTGCTTCTCTGGAAAAGACCACAGCAAAGCAAGTACACTATCCGGAGACCCAAGCTACTTATAGTAGGGTGAGAGGATGGCATAATGGTCAAGTTGTTTACCTTACAGACACAAGGTGCAGGGTTTGTTTCTCAC
The DNA here is from genome assembly GCF_019279795.1 of Protopterus annectens. Taxonomy (NCBI): domain Eukaryota; kingdom Metazoa; phylum Chordata; order Ceratodontiformes; family Protopteridae; genus Protopterus; species Protopterus annectens. The sequence goes on along the minus strand of NC_056742.1, from coordinate 117,190,226 downwards.
ATGGGGTAATTGGCTAGGATTGAAATGGCTCACAAGGGCAGTTAGCCTAGTTCTAATCTATGGACCTATTATGTAAAATACTTGCCCCTTTCCCAGAGACCATAAGAGTGACTCTCCCTTACCCCCAGAGGGCATCTATCACCCAGTCCTTAGAGGCTACGGATGCTACACCAGCAGGACTGGAGGAAAATGAACAGTCTGAGGAACCAAAACTGGACACTGAAGATTCATCCAGTGACAGCTTTGGCTCAACTGGAGCCAGCCTCACACCAAAAAAACTCCCCAACTACTTTCTTTTTCTTCTTGCGGACAACAAAAGGAAGATCCATGGACACTGGCAACTGCTCCATAGGTTCAGCTGAGGATGAAACACTGAAGACGGGAAGAGGAACTTGAAGGAGATGATAAAGCTTTAAGTCAATGAAAAGCAGGTTCAGGTTTAGAAAAAACACTGACAGCCTGCCCAAAGTCCTGCCCCTAATACATAAAACCTATATAACCTGTAGGAAAAAAAATAATACTATTTTCACAGAAAAAAACATATTTTCCTCACAGAAATTAAGTTGGTGGAATGTTTTCCCCAAAAGGGGACTTATCTGTTACGGCTTGAAGTACTGCTAGCCAAAAGGCAAATCCACAGGCCATGCGAAAGGAGTGCTTTTTGACGGAAAGACAACTCTGAGCTTTTCATGTTCGTTTATAAGGAGATCCTTTTAAGCTCCTAACAGTGACAAACATCTTTTAGCTTGTGCAGAAGGACCCACAAAGCTTAGTCTACTGCAATTATGATCTAATGTTGAACACGGATAGGGATCACAACATGAATAAGAGAAGTGGGGAGTTCAACTTCACAAACAAAATCTGAAAGTCCACAACAGGACATGAAGTCTTAACAGGATAAATTGAAAAAGGGGACCCAAACAATATTGGTATAGTCACACAGACCTAGGAGAATTGGTACACAACAGTAATAAATAAGTTGAGGATAAAAGTGGATTTAAAAGAATAAGAGTTGCTATCAAACAAAACTTTAAACGTTATGCTATGAAAATTATAACTTAAACATTATGTCTATTAACTTCACTGGCAGTGATACTGAACTAAACTCTGGGCCATTCAGCTGCAAAGTACAGTTGTGTCACACATCATAATTCTAGACATTCTAATACATTAGTGTTGCAGTACTGATTCTTGTGTCCTTCTGCCATGCAGAAGCCCACAACTGGCACAATTTCCAGAGTTTTTACATCATCCTTAGCCGATGAACATCCAAAGACTGATGCCTGGACATAGGGGTATAAGAAGGGCATCCATTGGCACCATCTACAGGTGTTTTTAAGCAGTGAACAAGCAGTCTGATGCCTGAGGACAGCATGATCTCCTCAGTTGTCTGGATACAGGAGAGAAGGAGGCAGAGCGGTGATGATGGAGATGAGGACTATCTGCAGAAAAAAACTCCTCTGACCCTTGCACCCTGCAAGGATACAAATGGCTGGCAGATAGACGGGCTGGAAGGTGGGAGTGTGTACTGAAATAATGATCTACTCAAACATCTACAATTATGGTAAGTGTGACACAAAAGTACTATGTTCTTCATAGTCACTGTTGCAGTACTGAATCATGGGAGTACTCCCAAAGCTAAAAATTAGGTAGTGGGTCATCTGTATGACCTTAGTAAATAAGATTTTGCAGGATGGCAGAAGCAAAATGTACTCTAGCCCTGAAAGGACTGAATAGGTTATAGTATTTTATGAAGGGGTGCACTGAGTTCCATATGGCTGCCTCCAGGATTACCTGGGTGGGAACTCCTTTGAGGAAAACAGTGGTAGTCACTCCATGTCTGGTGGAGTGGGCTTTAATATGCCCAGGTAAATTCTTTCCATGGTATGAGTAACAGAACTCAATGCAGTTAGCTATCCATTTAGAGATAGTTTGTTTGGTGACAGGCTTGCCATGTTTACTCTGTGCAAAAGCCACTAGCAAATGCTCTTTATTAGAGCTTTTTGTCCTGTCTAGATAGTAGGTGATTCACCTGTGCACATCCAGGAGTGGAGAACTTGTTCTGCCCTGTTATGTGGGTTTGGGTAGAAGACTGACAGGTGGATAGCCTGTTTAAAGTAAGTTCTGATACCACTTTAGGCATAAAGATTGGATTTGTTCTCAGGGTGACCCTACCCCTGTGAAATACAGTGAATGGCTCTTTACACATGAGGGCTTACAGCTCAGAAACTATCCTAGCTTATGTTACAGCTATAAGTAAGGTAGTCTTCCAGGTGAGCATCTTTATAGAAGCAGTGGCAGCAGTTTCAATGGGAGGCAAGGTTAGTTTTTCTAATGCATAATTTAGATCCTATGACAGAATGGGGTTCCTTCTTGTCAGTCTCAAGTGAACTGCCTCTTTTATAAAAAAAATATGTGGGAGTGTGGGAAGATAGGTGGACCCCTGTGCAGGCCAGCTGATATTGCAGATACATGTACTTTAAAGCTGGAACAGGGAAGCCCTACTGTAAAGACACCTATCAGGTACTGCAAGACTGAGATGATGTCTGCTTGAGCAGGGTTAGTGTCATTACTGTGACACCAAGTGGAAAATCATTTACATTTTTACAGGTATGACTTGCTTCCCTTAGAATAGAGAGCATTTCCTTGGGACAGAAACCCAATCCTCCAGGTGGTTAGCTTGAGGGTGGTTAGGTGTGCGGGGGGGGGGGCAGACTCCTTGACTTGGCTGAGGAGATCTATCTCCTAAAGTAGGGTGACTTATCTCCCCTTGTTGAGAGTCAGGAGGAGGGAGAAATGCAAGTTATGTACTTATCATAATGATAAATCAGTGTTTTCTGTCTCTGTCTAGTTCAACCTGTGGGTCTTTGAATCGACACAGATCAGACACTGGCAAATTCCATCAGATTTAGAACTCACTTGGCTCTGCCTCCCTTATGCATAACTTCCTGCTTCTCAGCCTAATCCTCAGATCGAGTCTGCCCCATGATGACCACTTTCAAAATACACTAAAAAGGTTCCCTAACCAAGGAGGATGCAGGATTCTAAAAATAAGGAACAGATGACCTCCACTGTCCATTCCTCACAAAATGGGAAGTTCAGCATACCAACCAAAGGAGGGGGCAGGAGGAGGGGCAGGCTGAACCAGATGGAGACAGACAACACAGCTCTATCCTTATGGCAAGTACATAACTTTCATATCCGATGTTTTATGCTCCATCTAGCTTCTACCTGTGGGAAAGAGATCCCAAACACAAAAAGTTTCTCAGGAGGAACTAGGGATATCCTGCAACACAGTGGAGCCAAAGGAAGCCCTGGATCTAGACTAAATATCCAACTTATAATGTGACACCAAAGTGCATGCAGTAGTTGCACAAATATCATTCATTGATGCTCTAGAAAAGAAAGCTGTAGAAGTAGCCATAGCCCTTGTAGAACTACCCTTGTCAATCTTGTGTGGAAAGGTACAATGAACAAAATACAATCTGACAGCCACTTGGATAGAGCCCAGCCTGGAGCTTGAAAAGAGACAAACAGCTGACTAGATTTTCTGAAAACTTTAGTCCAAATAAAATATCAGTTGCCTATGTACATCCAAACAATGCAACAGGTATTTGCCTTTATTGGAGAAACTGGCAAAAAGCACAGGAAGATGAATAGAACTGTTACGGTTATTCTCGCAAGCTACCTTTGACAGAAAGGAAGGGTTCGCATGAAGAGAAACATTGTCTTTATGGAACACCAAATAAGGAGATGAAGAATCAAGAGCTTGCAACTCCAAAACCCTCCCTGCAGAAATAACCACCACCAAAAGTTTTCCAAGACAAGAGCTTCAAGACAGAAGTAGCTAAAGGTTCAAATGGACGCGTGCAAGGACCTGTAAAACAAAAAGCAAATCCCAGGGAGGAACCAGAACCTAAAGTGGTTGAAGGAGCAAAAAGGTACCCTTGAGGAATGCCTTGGAAATCTTGAGGGAACCCAGAGGCTCATTAACCCTGCCAGCATGAAAATTTGAGATGGCTGCCAATTGCACTTTAATCGTAGAAAAACTGGAACCTGACTGAAACAACTCAAGAGAGAAAATCCAAAATGGATTCCAAGAGGATAGAAATAATTGCATCCCCAACCCAAAGAAAAAAAAAAACTTTTTTATTTACTGAAATACACTTTTCTAGTAGACTGTTTCTTGAGATGAAGACAAGATGTGAACTACAGCCTGTGAAAGCTTGGGATTTCTGGCCATCAAGTGAACTAGAGGAACAATGTGGTTAACTTGAGGGACTAAAGATTGGTGGTGGTGGGATGTCCAGATCCACTGGGTGAGAAAAAAGATCCTGAATGGGATCCAGTACCCAAGGGGGATATTTCAGAAGAGGCCAAAAGATGAAAACCACACCTGATGAGGCCAAAAGAGGGCTATCCGGATCATGGTAGCTCTGCAGTGGGCTGCCTTCTGAAGAAACTTTACCATCAACAGGACTGGGGGATAAGCATAAAGAAGTACTGGGGGGCTAAGCAAACACCAGAACATCCCTGGGTGACTGTCCTACAGTGAGAACTAAGGTGTAATAGCTGCTGCACTTGGTGCTGGATGGGAAGGCAAATAAATTGTAATGTGGTATCCTAGCACCGAAAAATCGAAGCTGCAACCCCCTCGGATTTAGGGACCACTTGTAAGGAAGCAGAATGCTCCTGCTGAGGCTGTCGGCCAGAATGAAAAAACACCTTTATTGAATTATCTCTTGTGAAATCTGCAAATTTACATTTCTGTCGGCCAGAATGTTGTATTTTCCCAGGATGTGCACTGCCACCAGAAAACACTAAGAAGAAATTGCCCATTCCTAAACCCTCATGGCCTCTCAACAAAGAGGATATGAACGTGTTCCCCCCCGCTTATTGTGACACAAGACAATAGACATATTGTCTATCTGTATCACAATCACACCTCTGAGAAGAGCAACCTGAAAAGCCTACAATGTAAGGAGGACCACTCGCTCACCTACAGAACACTGATATGAATGTGAGGTCCTGCAGACAACCAGGACCCCTTAACTGTCCTCCATTCAAATCCCCCTCACCCCAGGAGGGAGGCGTCCGTGATGACTGTCACCAAGGCAGATGGAAGAACAAATGGTCTCCTGTTGGTTACTAAAGGAGACTGCAACCACCAATGAATCTGATCGTGACATACCTTCATCAGACATACTGGAAAATCCACTGGATGGGTTAGGAAAGGCCACTCTATGGTAAGAACCTTCATATGATATCAGACTAAAAGAATCAGCATTACAGTTGCTGCCATATAACCTAAAAGTTTCATAACTGTGTGAGTGGAGGCTTTGAGGTTGCGAACACTGACAATCAATGAATTCTAAAACCTGAACAGGCAGAATGCTCAGCTTGGGGTAGATGACTGTAATGCCTAAGTGGTCATCAGTTGGAGTAAGGTATCGCTGGTCATGATCAACAATGCTCTTGTGGGGGTAGTGAAGAACCAATCATCCAGGTATGGAAAGACGTGGAATCCCTGAAAATGAAGCCTGCAACCACTGCCGTGAACATTGTAAACACCAGGGGGATGTGGTGAGACCAAACAGCAGGGCCCTGAACTGGTAATGATATGCTCCCACTCAGGAACCTCTTGGAGCATCTGTCTGTCTTGATATGATGGTAGGTATCCCTGAGGTCTATCAAGCACATCCAATTATCTTTCCTCAGAAGAGGTAAGATGGACTGCACTGTGACCATCTAAAACTTGGCCTTTTTTACTAACTGATTTATTATGCTTAAATCCAAAACTGGCCTGAAGTTATTGCTCTTTTTTGGTACTAAAAAGAATCTGTAATATATCCCAGATCCTTGTTAACCTGAACGATCTCTTGGATTACACAGTATGCAAGCAGCTTGTGAATCTCTACAGCTGCCTGGAGTCTCTGATGGGGTGGAATGTCTGGTAAATGCTTTTGATGAAGGTTGGGCACCTCTGAAAAGGGAAATAAGTAACATCTGGATACTACTTTTAACACCCATGCTTCCGAAGTGATGGCCTCCCAAGGTTTTGGGTGAAGAGCCAAACAACCCCTGACTGCCTCCAGCAAAGGTCAGTAAGGCAATGCTTCAGGGTCAATGAAAGGCCCTGCATGAGAAAGTCCCACAGAAATTCTGATTCTGTGGCCCACCGCAGCCCCACGGGTGGTGTCCATTATAATTCCCTCCCTGTTCTCAGGAAGAATCTTCTGAAGAAATATCCAGAGAAGAGTGCTGTGACTTTCTGAAAAAAGTCACTCACTCCCTTTCTGATTCCTTGAAAAGGTCCTCTGAAGGGTGGCAAAGTGCACTCCAGTGGTGGACAGCATCTTCTTGTCTTGCTCACTCCTCAGAGTATCCTTAACCTTCGGCCCAAACAAGGAAGAGCAGTCAAAAGAGGCATTGGCAAAGGATGTGTTGAAGCAATCAGCAAACTTTCAAAAATACATCCAAACATGGCACTACATGGCAATGCCAGAGCCAGCCACTCAGGGTGCTCCATTGGTTGCATTTGAAATGAGCCTAATGGAAATGTTGACAATGGAAAGCAGGGTAGACAACTGAGTTTCCAGTCTCTTCTGAATCTCTACAGAATCTGCATCTTGATATTCCTTGACACTTCAGACACCAAGTCCGAGTGATAGATAACTAAGTGCTTTCAGTGGCTGAGGCATAGGAGCACTCCCCTAAATGATCCAAAGCCTGAAACTCCCTTTTTGGGGGTGGACCGAGGAGCTCTCCTCAGAAATCTCTTTCTTGGTGGTAACCATCACCACAGTATCATTGACGGCCAGACCCTTACTCCAATGTGGATAGTTCTTGGGGGGAGTAAGAATCTTATCTGGCTTCTTGGGATAGGCTTCACTCTGTCTGGTTCCTTCCATACCCTCTGGGACACTAGTTCTTTAAAAGTGTCCATTGGGTGAACCACCCAAGGTGTGGCTGGGCCTACATCGAAGGTCTCCAAAAGTACTGACTGCTCTTGAGAGGGGGCTTCGTGGTCCAGCCTCAACAGTGGCAAAACAGCACCAATAAGTTGTCAAAAGAGGTGTCATCCAGTGGAGACTTAAGGGACTCCCCTCTTCTTTCTCAAGATCAGAATTCTTTGTGACAGACTCCTCCGGGGAGTCAAGGTGTTTCCTCTTTCACTGCCCCCAGCTTCCCCGGAGTGGAAGGTTTCAGGGAAGGGGGGAAGGCAGAAAGCACTGCCAAGGAGGCAGGATGGAGATGCATTGATACATGCTGTCCAAGAGCAGGACCAGATGAAAAAGGGGAAGGGATACCAGCCAGAGAAACCCAACCCTTCTCCTGAGAAGATAACATCTTCTTTACAATGTTGAAGAAGATGTTCTCTTCTCAGGAGATAGAAGAGAACATCTTCTTTACAATGTTGAAGACCGTGGCGGACGCTGGCCTCCTGGGGCTGAGGGTCCCAGCACCCAAAGGTACCAGAGGCAGCACCAATCCTGAGAGAGCCATGTCTATCTTTAACACTGAGACTGAAGTCCTGCTGTCCAAAGCTGAAGCTCCGAGTGGAAGAGATGACCCTGACCTGGAAATTCCAGCTTCAACACCACTGCTCCAAAGTCTCAATAGCCTGAAGGAGTCATTGTAGATGATACCAAGGAATGAATTGGAGAAAAAGACTGCCAAACTGTCAGAATCGACTTGGAGTGTGGGAAAGTAGCTGGGACTGAAGACCTTAAAGCTGAAGACACCAGGGGAGGAAGCCAAAATGATGGAGCCAAGGCTCCTGGGATTAGACCTAGACCCAAAGGGTCTGTGTCTACAAAAAGGACCTCATCATCTGCTGCAAATCAGCAGTTTTAATGCTGCCCACTGTCTTTGATGACTGGATGGATGGCGCTATTAATGGGAGCTTGAATGGCCGTTTGGAGAAGGAAGAACCCGCCTGCTGGATCTAAGCTGGAAAGGCTAGTACCCGGGGCCGGGATGGAGAAAGACTTTGGCAACAGTTCTGGTGGAGTGGAAGGTGAGTAGGGGGAAGTTGTCCTACCAGAAGGGGTCCCTTTAAGTGCAAAGGGAGTTGGAAGGCTCAGAGTTGGAGACTTGCTGGTTGTTGGCACCAATGGATATTGGCTCCGAGGGGTCAGAGTCAATGTCAATGCAAGAGCAGCTGGGGGACCTGAAAGTTGTGGGATCTTCAGGACTGGTAAACCCAAGGAGGAAGGACTGGGGACAGAAAAAGAATAAGAATATGATCTCTTCTGATTCCTTTTAGAAGACCTGGAGTCCCATGCATGGTGCTTCTAGGACCTGGCCTTCAGAATCAAGGGAAAAGCAACACATGGAGAAGAACAACCAGAGGTAAGAAGCGCCTTAAGAACCAATTTGGCCCTACATTCATTGATTGCCCTGGACCCTAAACCCTCACGGATAGTACATCCGGAGTCCAGGTGCGATGCTCCCAAGTAATAAGCAGATTTAACATGTGCATCCTGCAAACATAACTTGTGCCCACAAGCCACACAATTCTTAAAGCCCTTATCCATAAATTAACAAAAATAAATAGATAATACAGACAAAAACCTATGGAGAAAAAAAATATTATCCCAAAAACAAGTAAAAGGCTTAACACACACTAGCTAAGTCTAAGGAAAAACAAAGCCCAGCAGAAAATAGGAAGTGCTAACGGACAACAAAAGCAGTTAAAAAACAGCAAACAAACCTACATACCTATCTACCTAATGCACACAAAACTAAACTAACTCTAGAACACAGGGTAAGGGAGGTAGGAGTTCTGACAGCAAAAAACACTATACTAGGCTACCACAAATGATACACCAAGTGAAACCAAGATCAAGCTGCTGACCAGAATGATGGCAAACCAGATCTGGTAATTAAGGTGAGCAACAGGGAGTTGTGCATAAGGGAGGCAGAGCCAATCTAGTCTGAAGTCTGATGGAACTTGCCAGTGTAGAAGCCGAAGACCGAAAGGTTGAAGCCAGATGGAGCAGACATTGGATCCAGTGTTATCCAGAAGGGGCCACTAGGATCATGCTCATTCTGTCCACCTTGATTTTTGTTAATACCCTGAGAATCGGGGGAAGGGCAGGAATGCATATAGGAACCAGTTTTTTCATGTGAAGAAGAATGCATCTGTCTTCCAAGTTCCTGCCTGTTGTGTTCTGGAGCAGAATTTCTGTAGTTGCTTGTTCTGGAGAGAGGCAAAAAGGTCTGTTGAGGGGATACCACAGTGAATAGTCAAATCCAAGAAGACTGCTCTTTTCAATATCCATTTGCTGGGGTTAAGAAGGTTTCTGTTTACAGAATCTGCTAGGGTATTGCTCTGGGCTGAAATATACGAGGCTACAAGGGTTAATTAACTCTATCTCTTGAGCCAGCATCCAATTTTTTTTCTGGCAAGGCTGCACAGGAGGGGTAAGACAAAGTTAGCCCTTGTTTGTTTACGTACAGCATAACTGTAGTATTGTCTTTTCAAATTTACATTGTTCCTAGGCTTAAGTTTTGTTGAATGTCTTTTATGGCCAGGTAGACCGCTAGTAACTCCTTTTGATTTACATGCAGCAACTTCTGCTGCGGAGATCAAAGTGCTCTGCACCTTCGGGAAAACTAGTTGGGCTAAACGGTTAATCACCACACGCCAAGAAGGATAGCCTCACTCCGTTGAAACACTCCGTTTATTGCAATAAGAAACAGCACAAACCACATTAACGCTGACACACTGTAGTAAAACGTTTTCGTCGTGAACTTCATCAGAAGAAACAAACAAGTGTGACACAAAACACCCTTGTATATATATACACATAAATTAATTAATTATCCAATAAAAAACTTGATTGAACACATTCATCTTCATTTTTAAAAAAATATAACTTAAAATGCAATAGTAATAATAAAACTGATGAACATGATCCTATGAATAAAAATTGATATGTCAGACAAATGTATGTATTAAATATTAAAATAGATAATAAAATACATAGTAAAAATATAAAACCTTAAGAAAACATTGTAAATATATAAAATATATATGTTAAATTCAGTGGCTGAATGTTGTACTTTAGCACCATCTTGTGGCCGAAAGTGTAAATATAAAATCAAAGCCAAAAGGACCCTGACTAAATCTAAGGTGTAAATATGTGCTTTGACTACTTACTTACATTAAATAGTTTTAATTTAAAACAAACATGTTGTCAACAAGGAGATAAAAGAAATGAGGGTATAAGTCAAAAAATCCAGTCAAACCATGAAATTATTAATGTAGGGAAATATTATCACTAGAATATTTAAATATATTTGATGAGTGGATGGAGAAATAAATAAATGAAAAAATGTTAAAAATGTTAAATATAAAAGTTGAGAAGTTAACTTGAAACATAATTGATTGTTACTAAATTACAACTTGGCAGATCTCAATTTCAGTACCGGTGCTAAGGAGATCATGTCGTTGAGGCCTGGTGCTCTATTGACTTCCAGTGTAAGTTGCCAATACAATTCTCTGTATTCAACCAACGTCTCCCACATACCACCCCTAGGGTCTGATGGGACAACCTCAAGGACAAAAAATTGAAAACCACCAGTTTTACAAGTCGTACTGTGTTTATATAGTGCATTTTTTTTCATTTTTGTTTTTTATCTCATATAGGTGCTCATAAATCCTTTGTTTTAGTTGTCTCTCACTTTTACCAACATAAAACGATAAACATTCCTTACATGTAGCTAAATAGATAATTCCTTTAGTGTTACAGTTTACATATGTATTTAACAATATGTTCCTGTTTCTAGCTTCTATGTAATATGTGCTACCAGTAGTAAGATAGGTACAGTATTTGCATCTTCCACACTTGTATAAACCTTTCTTTTCCCTGGTAGACTTCCCCCGCTGAAAATTATTAGAGCCTCTTTCTAGAAAGTTTTTAATAGTTTTTCCTTTACGGTAAATGTGAGTTAAGGGCTCATCAAAAGTGTGTTTTAAATCTGAAATATTGGAGAATTTTGTCCATTCCCTGTTCATAACTCTCCTTACTATACCAGATTGACCGTCATAGGTGGTCACAAACCCTGAGTTAAAATTCATTGTCGTACTACTATTCGGATTAATGTCTTTTCTCGTTTCAAGCATTGTTTTCCCTAGGATTGGCGAAAATCTTCCCAACCTTTCATCTGATACCTCTTTCAATATTGTATCAAATAAATCACTTGGGTAACCTCTATTCAAGAAAAACCCTTTCAATGTATTGACTTCACTGACAAAAATTTCATCGTCAGAAGTCATTCTACATATTCTAACCAGTTGCACTTTCAAAACACCTTTCTTCTGGTGTAGTGGAAGGGAACTGGAAAAATGTAGATAGGAATTTGAAAAGGTTTCTTTCCTGTGAATTCTGGAAACAAAATGTCCGTTACCTTTTTGTATGTTAACATCCAAATAGTTGAGCTCTTTGTTATTGAATTTATAGGTGAAGTCAAAAAATTCAGTTGTTCCCTTAAGAAAATCAACAAGTTCTTCAAATTGGATTTGATTACCTATCCATAAAAAACAGAGATCGTCCAAAAATCTCCCATACAAAGACCAAAGCCCTTGGTAAGGTGAATTTAACAAATATTTGTTTTCCCAGTAGGCCATGACTATATTAGCGTATGTAGGGGCGCAGTGTGCACCCATAGCCACTCCCTTTTCCTGTTTGAAATATTCCCCCTGGAAAAAAATGAAATTATTTTTCAGTACCATTTCCACCAAAACCAAGGTAGTTCGAAACTCATTCTGGGTAATTTCTTTATAACCACTCAGCATTTCTTCAAACCACTCCATCCCCACATTGTGAGGAATACTGGTGAATAAATCTACAACATCCAGGGTTCCAAAAGAGATCTCTTCGTTAAATAATTCTGGTTGTAATTTCCTCAACTTTCCAAAACTAGTTGGGCTCCCCAAGCTATTGCTGAGCTGTCTGTAGTAATGGTCTTGTCTGCTTCTGGTAAAGTGAAATATTCTCCTGGGTTCCTTTATATGGCATTCTTCCACTACCAGAGTTCTCTTTTCAGGCATGGAAGGAGGGGAAGCAGGGTTTCCAGGGTTCGGGACTGCTGTTACTAAACATTTTTTTAGAAACCACTGATGTTTCCTCATGTGCAACTTTCCAAATGGGATCATGAGCATGCATGATGCCATGTACCCCAGTATCCTCAGAAATTGTCTTGCAGTGATGAGCAGCTTTGGAAGCAAACCAGTCAGGCAGTCTTGTCAAGAAAACAATCTTGTCTTGGGGAAGGAAGGCTTTCTGTTGAACCGAGTTTGTGACGGCTCCCAGAAAGAGGATCCTAGTTTGAGATTTTAAGATTTTAGATGAGACTTATGTTATGAAAACAAGTCTACAGTGATCTGTAAGGCATCCAGTGTCTCTGAAGTGGATACTCCCTGAATGAGATAGTCATTTATATATGGGTAAATATGAACCCCTAGAGTTCTGCAATGTGCTGTTAGAGGAGCTAAGCATTTTGTGAAAACTCTGGGTGCAGCAGATTACCCAAATGGTAAAGCACAGAACAGGAAGAGTGGTAGCTTGTTGTTACAAATTGTTGGTAGTTCCTGTGACTGTCTGTTATGGGAACACAGAGGTGAGCATCCTTTAGGTCAATGGTGACCATGGAGACATCTTGGAAGATCATGGACAGTAATTTATTGTGATGTAAGCATTCTGAATTTTGGGATATTGAGGAACTTGTTTAGCTTTGAGAAGTGCAAAATGGATCTCTAAGATCCCTCTTTTCTTGGAACTAGAAAAATCCTTTAGTTAAAAACCTTTTCCTTCTTGTTCTGGAGGAACAGGCTAAATGGATCCTTGCTGAAGTAGCTCCCTCAGGACAGGTGTTTTTGGAATGCCCAAAAAGGGAAAAACTTCTCTGACTTGAATATGGTACCCCTTCGCTACAATGTTGAGGACCCACTGGTCACTGGTGATGGACTTCCACTGGTTTAGGAAGAAGGAGCGTCTTCCAACTAGGGGTTTGAAAGGGACTGGAAGGGATAGGTTAGGGTAGGGTAGAACACTGTCATATTGCTCTTGGCGCTGGGTGTGTTCTTTGGAGCTCTGTGCCTTTTGTGATTCTTCTGTTTCCATCTCCCAGGCTGTCTTGCTCATTTACCACAGGGAGACCTCCCCTTATTTTGTCTAGCTGGGAAAGACCAATGTTTTGAAGGGTAATTCCTACTGTACCTCAAGGTAGGAGGCAGGTAAAAGTATTTCACAGTTTTAATTTGGTTTCCTGTTTTGTACAATTTCTCAAAAACTTGTTCACTGGAAGACCAAAAAGAAATTCCTTGTCCAAAGGGGCAACTAGTAATTCAGCCTTTATTTGATCTGACAGGGGCTGGGTCCTGAGCCATGCATGTCTACAGATGACAAAACCTGTGGCAGCTGCTGTGGAAAATGCACCTAAGGTGTTGTAGCTACATTTCAGGGAGTGTCTGGAGACATGTAAAATTTCTCTGGCCATCTCCTGGATTTCCTTGCATAAGAATCTATCTGCAATACAGTCTAGCATTTTGTCTTGAAGAGATTCAAGGTACTTTAGCATATGGAACTGACAATTCAAAGCTCTAATTGCCAGGGTAGCAGAGCCATGGGCTTTCTTTCCAAATCTGACTAGCAATCTGCTGTCCCAGTTATTAAACAGGGGATGTCTTGTTGGTTCTTTAAGTACTGCAAGAAACACCAAAATAGCTTCAACACAGGTACTCAGAACATACTTTATTAGAGGCTGGAAATAAAGTTTCGAGGCATAGTAGGAGAGCGGGAAGAAAATCTGCTTTGAAATATACCAAAAGAACAGCTTCTGAAGATGGGAAGGAGAAGTTATTTTTTCTTACCAAATTTTCTCCTTTCTCTAAGACTTTGGAAAATATAGTTAGACATTTTTGGTATGTGATATGTGATGATGTGTCAATTGGACATCTTTTTCTTAAACATATCACTTTTTCATATGGTAGATAAAGTCATTTGAAAGATCTGTTAAGTTCATAGTTCATAGGTTTATGAACCTATGAACCAGAAACTTAAGTGGGGATGGCACTAGAATTGGACCAATTGGCACAGTGGGCACACAGGCTTGTGGTAACTGCTCGGTGTGTAGCAGAGTCAGGAATTTAGATGGCATTAAAATCAATGGTAGGAATTACACAGCTACATAATTTTTTTTAACTGCAGTTCTTTTTGAGTAATATATATTACTGGGTGTGGTTGCAAAAAAACAAGCTGATATATTGGACAAACAAAACTAGAGGTTAAAATACATATAATGGAAATTTGGGGGATATAAGAAGACAGAATGTGGATAGTCCAGTAACCAGTCATTTTAACTCATGGGGGAATAGCAAATAGTTTATTCTTTAGTGTTTTAACATGGCCAATTTTGAAAAATGGAAGTAGTTTTAAAAGGGAACTTAAAAGGTTAGAATGCAGGATGATTATAAACTATAGAACACTATTTCCTAGGGGGATAAACTTGGATAGTAATTTAACTTTATAAAATAACTTTTTTACACATGATAAAGAGTTGTAGTTATACAAGACAGTTTGTTTTATATATAAAAAAGTATATAAAAATGTTTTTTTGAAAAAGCTGTGCTTAAATAAAGTTTATAGTAATCCTTGATGGAATTGTTCTGAAGATTTAATTGATTGTATATAATTGGTTAATTGAATAGCATTAGGTGCATAAATTAGATTGGATGTAGTTGAATGAAGTATTCCCAGAAGGCGAAAGGCTGAGGTACCAGAATAAACTGAATGTTGAATTATATACTTTGATGTTCTTGGTTCCTGTGTTGAAGCTATTTTGATGTTTCTTGCGGTTTGGTGGTTGCGGAGTGTATATGATATCTTTGAATTTGGTTCTTTAGGTACACCTTTTGTGGATTCAGTAGAGACAACAAAAGGATCAGCCTTTGGATCTTTAAAGAGGTGTTTGTGCTATTCAAACAATCTGCAAAACTTGTCTGGTTTTCTCAGAGCAGGGGGTAGAGAGTCAGGGTGTAGAGCTATGTCTTTGAAGACATCATACAATGCAACATGTACTGGAGGAAAAGCCAGTGGTCTGGGAGAAGGTAATGTAATGGGTCTGTGCCTGGGAGAACTGCTTATTTTCCCAACTGAAAAGCCTCCTTCATTCTATGTAGGGTATTCCCAAAGGTAAGGTCCTCAGGTGGGGGGGGGGGGGTTGAGTCTGAGTCTGGGTAAGTTTGAGATGGTAAGTGTGCAAAGTAAGACAATTCCTCCTCATCCTCGGAGCTGGAGAAATCTTCCTTCTCTTGAAAAGCAATGCTACTGCTCCTTTTAGATGGAGAGGCCTTGGAAATGGAAGAATGAGATGGCTCTCTAGATTTCATTAAGGCCATAAACCCCTGTTCTATTTTAAGGAGGTTTTGGGCTTTAGTCAGAGAAGAGCTGGTCGGAACTGGTAGTGAAGCCAATGAACTGATTTGCTTTGGTTTGGTTGTACATTTTATAGGGATGACTGGAGGATGTGGTCATCCAATCGGACCTTCGGTTGCGGTTTTGATAGTTGGGGAAGACAGGGAGTCTCCCTCGACAGCCACAGTGCAGATGCTGAAAGTTAAGGCCTGCAGAGTGACGTAACTCAACTGATGTGTGAACTGTGGTGGCATTCATAGATAGCTGGTAAACCATGGTGGCTTCCCGAGGGGTCGTGCCAGAGGGTTCAGGCCCAGGAGTCACTGAACCAAGGGGCTGCAAAGGTGCCTCATCTAGGTCATTGGTCAACCCAAGAGCAGTAGATGGACCTTTTTTAGAAACATCAGAGTCCTTTGCCTTTTTGTCTTTCCATTTTTATGGAATGAAACTACTGGACGTCTAAGTCTGTGGAGGCCCTTCGGTAGTACTGAATTGCAACACCACTGAGGAAGCCGAAGAAAAGGACTCCACATTAGGGCAAGTACCTCAGCAGTCTGTTTTATAGTTTTAGCACTGAATTCTGCGCAGTCATGACAGAGACGTTGTGCTAAGGTCCCAAGAAGAAAAGACAAAATGAGGAAAGATCTTTATGTGGGATTTGCTTCCCACACTTCAAGCAATTGTTTACCTTTTTGAACATTAAATTAGTAGAAACATTTCTCCAAAGGGGAATTTATCTGACTGGAAAAAGAAAGTTCTCTGGAAAGAATAGCCAACTGATGGATTGTAATAATACAGAACACATATGAAGCACATCGGCTGGCTAGAAAGAAGTGAAGATGGCACTGATGGATGCACTTCTTTTACCCTGATGTCCAGACATCCATCCCTGGAGGTACATCAGCTACGGATTATGTAAAGACTCTGAAGATCGGGCCGGTTGCGAGCTTCTTCATGGTAGGAACACCCAAGAATGAGTACTGCAACACTGACGATGAAGAGCATTTTTTAATCTCCCTCTAACTCTATTCCCCAAATTACCTACCACAGTAACCTCTTCACATCACACTAAACTATGAGACTGCTCATAACAAAGTTGCTTAAAAGAAATATGGGTAACTCTCACAGTCTTGCTTGCTTAAACAGGGCTAAAGAATGTTACTAAACAACCTCATTGCTTTAACATAATTTACCCTGCACGTCAAAATGACCGCAGAAGCTTTACAAAAGGCAGGTGCTCCATGCTGCTTATTTAAAAATATTAAACCCACACACCATTGTGTCCTCCCTCCTCCTCAACAGCTTCTTCCTACACAAATGGGTTACTGCAAATGCAACCCCAGGTGCAAAACCAAACATTTACCTATGCTCCATTTACATCTCACCTCTCACAACCACTCCTGTAATTAACAAACATTTAAACAACTTTTCTCATTACATCCACAAAGCAACTTTATTCTGCAGGGTGGCATTAAACTAGACTGGCTTGGGCATCTGGGGGTCCAAACTTGAGTGCTAAGCTAATCTGTACGGTTTCTCCAAAGTTACCACTGTTCTAATACACAACAAACTCCCCCCTCTCTCTAAACAGACTCTCACTAGCCAAGACCCCCCAATGGATGATTCACAATCCAAGTACTCTCTAACATGTCATATGATACTCCCCTTTCATCACTCATTTGTCCTTAAAAAAAATCAACCACTTTTAATATGCTGTGCACAATTTCCCAAAAACAGCTATTACACAGATCCTTACTTCAAAACTCTGCCAAGACACAATGTTACTCCTTGAATAACCCTAATATATATTTGCAGTTCTTCTCTTTACTAATACCCATTCAAAATATTCTCTACCCTACTAGTAAATGCACTGCATCCCAAACTTCAAGAACCAAATGAATCAAGCAGACATTTGGTCTACATGAAAACTTTCGCAAAAACACACAATCACTTTCTTAACAATATCCTTTCAAACAATATTAGATTAGCTGTTAAAACTGCAAAGTTAACTTACTGCAGGACCCTACAACAAAATTTATTGGGCAATGAAAGCTTTACTGGACTAAAGTTAAAACACTAAGTCAAATAAATATAATCCACAAAGTCCTGTTACAGACTTCACTGATAACCCACTCTGAGCTATCAAGCATTTAAAACACTTACAGATTTCTTTAGTATTCCTTCCAACACAAACCCTCCATCTAGCCACCCCAGCCACACAACCTACCATATGATCCCTCTGTATCTAGTATTTGACTTATCCTCTGAGTCATAACAAAATGTACATCCCTCACTAAAATTCATACCAAATGTATTATTTTATTTTATTTATTTATTTAATGACATCTGATTACCAAGGAAGTTTAACTGGGTAGGTGCCCATTTACTATGGAGGGCCCAGGGAGAAAAGCTGCAAAATATTACAAAAAAACATTTTAAGAATAATAATTTTATAATCTTCACAAATAATATAAAACATCTACAGGTTAAATAATTATACCAAATTAGACATAATGTGAAAACACTGGTTAAGGATAGATAAAATATATATGACAATGATTAAGTATTTAGAAAAATTTTAGCCAGTATAGTGAGACATCCCTCACTGTTTTCTTCAAGACTAAAAGTTAAATATTTCTGAAATAATGCAAGCTGTTTTCACATGGGATAATAAAGATAAAAAAGAATAGACGCCATTTAGTGTTAAGTAGAAGCACAGGCAATAACATGTGTATTAGCATGGAAAACTTCAATTTCAGGTTAATTGGGGCTTGTGGTAAAATCTATTATGTATAAATGCTCCTATTAAGAGGATTAAACATAATTATTTGAAGATGCACATAGTTATGTGCATTTGTACTTTTTTGAGGGTTTTTATTAAAACAAAAAATCTGGTAAAATGTGACACAGGTCCCAATGTTGATAAGAAAAAAACTTTGTAAAGGATTAACCTGCCAAACATTAATGGGTGCATGTATCACAAAAGCTAGGAAAAAAAGCTGCCATATATAATAGGCGGCAATAATGACTTCTTACATAATGGGAACACTTTCCATATTATCTTGGAATGTGAATGGTCTCACAGTTATAAACAAAAAAGAAAGAATACTTAATTATATTAAGAAAAGCACAGTGCAAATAGTAATGCTGCAGGAGGCATATTTCGAAAGAACTAAGCATGTGAATTTGATAAAGAAAAAAATTTCAGGATGGATATTCAGCAGAATATCAGGGACAAAGGAAAAGAGGAGTACTTATATTGACACTAAAACAAAAAATAAAAAAACTACCACCGCCAAAAGTGACTATGGAGACCGAGGCTAATATACTTAATTCAAAGAAATTTAAATGCCTTATTCAAAAGACTAAGCACTTTTGCCCAAATACAAATATGGGCTTCTTCAGAGTAAAAAAACACTGCACACTAAACTCTTTATATATTATAAATCAATCATGTGACCTAACATTCAATTATGCAATTAAACACATACAACCAACAACAGAAAAAATGCATAAATGAACACATTATTCTCATACTTTAAGACACTAAAACCCTATCTACAAAGCTAAAAATTGTGACATAAAACAAAATGAATGCAAAGCAATTTTTCAATACATAAAACAACTTGAACTAAGTTGTGATGGCTTAAATAAATTCCAAAAAACTATCTTAACTAAATCTTATGTGATTAAAGTTTTAAAACACTACCAATAGAACAAGCCTAATTAATACCTGGATACTGCATAACATTAAGCCTTAGTTGCCACATCAACTCTTTACTTTCTAATATATTTTTAAAATCATCACCCCAGTAATACGTTCTAATATATTTTTAAAATCCCCACTTCAGTAATTCATTTCTACTACATCAATTACAAAAAACAAAAACTTTTTAAAGTTACTGCATGTTGTGGAATGAGTGTACAATGCATTACTTTCTTTCTTATTCTTAATGTCTCTCAAATGTTCAGCCATGTGATCTTTGAGCTTTCTTGTAGTATTGCCTATGTAAAATGCTGGACAAGAAATACAAGAAGCCACACAGACCATCATTTCAGTGTTACAATTACACCTAACCAGGCACTGGATAGTTCTATCATATCCTGAAATAACAACATAAGGTCCATCATTAATATATTTGCACAACTTACAAAATCCACATTTACTTATTTTTCAATTTATTTTCAATCAAACCAGGATCAGACTCAAACCAATTCTTAACATTTCTGCCCCTACTACAGGTTACTATTGGTTTGTCACCCAGTTTAGCTTTCAGTTCATAAGAAAAAAGAGAATTCCGATGTGCATTTAAAATACTAACAATGGCCAGCGCACACAAATTATTGTATTAAACCACTATAACTCCTTTTCTCCTCTGGTCATATGTAGGAACCCAATACACAACCTATTCTTGATGGTAACCCAGCTTTTAAAATGGAAGCAAACTCTTAAGACCTATTCTTCAAAATGTCCTTTCTAACTTTCATTAATAAACCCACTGGATATCCTCTATCCTTGAACATTCCAACCAACATTTCCAATTCTTTTTCAAACATACCATTATCACTAACTAATCTGGATAACCTTACCATTTGGCCTTTAGTGACGCTCTTTTTTCTGATAAGAGGGGTGGCAACTATCATAATGCAACAGAGCATTTGAGTATGTTTCTTTCCAAAAAATATTCGAACATAGTTGTCATGTTTCACTATCTTTGCAAATAAAAATATCCAAAAACTCAATGCCTTCTGTTTGAACCTTGCATGTAAATTTAAAAAATGTTGTGGTACTATTTAAATGTTCAAGAATCTCTGAAACGTCCTTTACATTCCCTCTCCATAAAAACAGAGTATCATTCAAGAATCTAACAAACGTAAGTATCTTCGACATGTACGCAGAGGTAAAACATGGAGCTTTTCCCACTCGGCCAAAACTAAATTGGCATACACCAGGGCACATTTAGCACCCATTGCAACACCTGCCACTTGTTGAAACAACTCCCCTTCAAAAAACAAAAAATTATTTTTAGGAACCAATTCCGTCAAACTCACTAATGTATTGATTCTACAATTAGTCAATACATTACTTCTGACCAGAGCATCATGAAAAAATTCCAAACCTTTGTCATGAGGAATTACAGTAAACACATTTATGACATCAATCATCATAAATCTTCCTGACAGTTAATTTTTTTTAATAATTCCAAACAATGCCAAGAGTCCCTTAAAATGTGTGAATTCAATTTCAACATAC
Organism: Protopterus annectens; assembly: GCF_019279795.1. Lineage (NCBI taxonomy): Eukaryota > Metazoa > Chordata > Ceratodontiformes > Protopteridae > Protopterus > Protopterus annectens. The sequence continues at coordinate 117,169,547 of NC_056742.1, read as the reverse complement.
ATTTACAATGGTGGGCAATAAAAGCTGCCAAATTTTCCGTTTTAGACCCTTTTGCTGCAACAATAGGTCTAAAAGGGGGGTTAATTAAGCTTTAATGTACCTTGGGGATTCCAAATATAGAAGGTATAATTGGTGTCTCTTCCAATAAAAAAACAAACTCATCTTTATCAATTTCCCCTTGGAACAAAGCATCTAATAACCACCAATCTATTTTAGCATAGGCAATATTGATTTCATTTCTTGAGACTCTGGCGTATGTGTTGGTGTCATTTAAGATCTCACACATTTTAAACATGGAATCCAAGTATGTCATTACCACAACACCATCTCCTTTGTCAGGCTTCATTATCCTGTATTCCTTATTTAAAGCTAATTGATGCAAACAAACACATTCATCTGATATTAAATTGTCTCTAAACCTATTTTGGGTTTTCAATAAGTGTCTAAAGCCCCCTTCACACAATTGCTCAAACAGATGTACAATGGTGTGTGTAGATGGAATAAACACACTTCTTTTTCTCAAAGAGATTGTGATTTCACTCAAACGTTCAGAAGTGTCACTAAAAAATAACTGCAAATTTAAGTGCCTAGTGTACATTTTCAAATTAATTAATACACTTGAGATATCCAACTTAAACAAATGTACAAAACTAAAACCTTTTCTGAATAAAGTAAAATGTTCTTGTTTAAAAACCAAGTCACTAAAATTAAAAATAGTAAAGCCATCACAACTTAAAACATTAGGGTGAATTCCATTTAAATCAGTCAATGTAACCTCCCTTTGCATTTCTGGTTGTTCTATTGCATCAAACCATTCCTCCCCTTATATTATTTTATTCTTACATAAAATAATATATTTTATACTTATACTGATTGCTACAGGACCTCCAGTAGTGAAAAAAAGAGGAAAAATGGTTAATAATGGCAGATCTGTGGTATCAGGGTGCTACTGGCAAGGGAGGAGGATTATGCTGGCATGCATTTATATTCCATGTAAAACTGCTATTATGGAACTTAAAAAAATGTAGGGGAAAATAATCAGCTTTTTGCAGGGAATATTACTTACAAGTGGGGAATGGAATTTGACTGAGGATGTATCTGGGCAATCTAGAAGGGAAAATATAATAAAACAGGGTTGACTTCTGAAAACAATTAATGAAAACATTTGGTAAGAAAGATAGGAATTCAGTAGCCCAATAACTAGGCTAGACTAGACTGAATATATATTTCTCAGGAACATGTGCTTTTAATTGAAGACTCTGACACACATCCAATAACTATTTTAGACCACATGCAAATAATTACTAAGACAGAAATGCAGGGTAATGGAGGAAAGATGAGACATAGGTGCATTCCCAGATACCTAATAAAAAAGAAGGAATTTAAGGAATGGGTAGTAGAAATTACCCAAAAGTTATTAGGGAAGATAGAAAGTACTCCAGAAGTTAAAGTTAGTGAGTGGGACAAAATAAAAGTGGAGTTTAAAAACACAGTAGAAATAAAAGAAAAATAAATCTGGTTAAGAATTAATAAGAATTACTTACAGGGGTTGACAACGGTTAAAGTATTACAAAATAAGTGGAATTTCACAGAACAAAATGAAACACAACTGAAGAGTGCTAAAGAGAAAATAAGAGAGTACCTGGACAACATGATGGAGTTTAGAAAGATTGCTGTTAAGCAAATGTTTTTTGATAACTCCAGGGCACAAAACCTTTAGCACAATGACTTGGCCAACAGAAAGTAGAAAGGGTTGTTGCCAAAGTAGGGAGCGAAAAACAAGAAAAATGTCCAGAGATCCTGAAGAGGTACTATAGATATTTCAGAAATTTTATGAAAATCTGTATAAACCAGAGAAGTGGAGAAATCAAGAAAAAGCACAAATGGAAATATTTATGGAAGACTTAAATATGCGAAGGTTAGAGGTAGTTGAGGCTCAATAGCTAACAGTTAAGACAGGAGGAAATGAGACAAAAATGGTGATTTATAACTGATGTGCAGGAACATTTCCAGGAAGAGGTAGCATTCTGGTGGAAGCATGGAAGCTAGGACAGAAGAAAGTGATGACAATCTGGAAGATTTTGCTTAAAAGTATTTTAAAATCAGGGCAGGCACCAACATCCTGGAAAAAGCCTCTGGTGGCTGTAATACCTAATGATGGTAAAGACAAATCTGATCCAGCTTCATAAAGGTGCATTTCAATTTTAAACTATGATTATAAAGTGTTTAAGTCTATAATGGCTAAAAGAATGGTAACGGTGATGTCAAAATTGATAGATATGGACTAATGTGGTTTTATGGAGGGGGTGCTAAACATTTCACATCATTAATAAAGTAATGATGATGTAGAGGGATGTCGAATGCAAGAACATGCTGCTGTTATTGGTGGGTTTTAATGCAGAGAAAGCATTCAGCAGAGTAAGCTGGGATTTTATAAGCAGGACAATGGAAACATTTGCATTTCCTGATACAACAGTAAGGTTAATTAGAAGGACATATGGGGGATCAAAGGCAAAAATCAAAGTGGGAGGGTTCCTCTCTGATAAACAGGCAAAGGTGCCCTCTTTCCCATTATAATTAGAATCACCGACAAAGAAATAAGGAAACCAGAAATTCAAGGATATAATTGGTATGGTGTTCAAGAAAAATTAGCTTTACTTGCAGATGATATTTTGTACCTGATGGAACCAGAAGATGACATCTCAGTGTTGTGGAACATTTTGCAACAGTTCAGTTTTTTTTTTTTGAGGGGGGGGTGATATAAAATTAATGAAGATAAAGCAAGGCTATGCTATAAACTACATACTCCCAAGTGAATTGGTTCAGCAATACCCATATTTAAGGGGAAATGTTAAAAATGAACTATTTTAAGAGTGTGGATTAAAAAGGATTGTGTTATGACAGCTAAGAATACAAAGGAAACGACCAAACAAAAAAAAAAAATAAAAAAACTGAGAAAATGGAAGCTCTTTATTTATGTATATGGACAGCAAGATACAAGCAGTAAAAAAGTGGGATAATCTGATCCTCACAACAGAACAAGGAGGTTTAGGATTACAAGATTTGAATGACTATTTTAGAGCTACATAGTTAGCTACATAGTTAAAGCTCTTATGCATAACACAAGCAAAAAAAGTTACAATTCACAGTGGAAAGGGATGACTAAAAGCAGGAGGGTAACTGAAGAAATAAGGAAAGAATGGGATTTTGGACAGAGATCCTTAAGGAGAATAACAACAAACAAACAGAATATCATATTCATAAAGTAGCAGAAAGTACACTAAGAACTAACCCAACACGGGAATGGAGAAAGGAGATTCTGATGACAGGAATGACTGCAATTAGGGGTACAAAGAATAGGCAGGGAGGAGTATGAATTTACTGGAGGAAGCTGCCAAAGGAACCAAAGGAACCAAGGTACTGTGAGCTAATAATCAGACAGGGAAAGGTAACAAGACGGGAAGATGCCAAGAAGACATTTGGATTGAAGGCTAGTGACTGCCTTCCCTATCATGGATTGATATCAGAGTACAGAGAAACTATACCAAGACTCCTAAACTTGGAACAGCAACTCATTACTTGTGATAAAATCTGTTAATAGAGCTACTTACCATATGGCTGCTCTTAGCTTGTCTAGCTACCCGTTCTCCTAAGGACTGCTTTTACAAGGAAAACATACTTGCTAGCTGTTGCCCGGCATCTAGATTACATGTTTAACATCAAACACGGACACAACATTGTAGAAAATCTTAACAATTATTACCTGCATCATACTCTGATTGCAAGAGTAGTCTATAAAGCTAGTGATACATTTTAACTGTTTGTTGACCATTTATGTAACTAAAAAGCATATACTGTGCTTCATAGCTGTACGGAGTTCCTGTATTGCCATATATTACATAGTTTAAGTGACAGTGTTATGCCTGCTTGACTGGTGGCTAGTTATTAGTGCTGATAAGGTCTTTCTCATAATAAATGTTTTCTTTCTAGGTAGTCCCCCTCAAACTACCCCAGTATAAGACACTCCTGACTGAAAGGACGTTACTCTGAAAAGCCTTACCTGCTACAAGTCTTTGAAATCAAACCTGCAATTTGAATAAGGTTAATGCCATAACATGTGCTAGTACCTTAACACTCTACCTGTGTACTGCTTCATGCTACCCTGGGTCTAAAGGTACCTCTAGGCTCCCTCCATATTGTGTAACCTAGCTAGATTTTCCCCAAGGATCTTACATCTTTAACCTAGAAATCTACCCTGCACACAGTAATTTCATTTGGCTCCCCTGCACATAGCCCATAACATAAACCCTGCAGCTCTTAATTAATCTCTGCAAGGAGACAATCTAAAGCTTAAAAACAGCCCATAAATTTGGTGTAAAACTAAACCAGTAAAATACAACCAAAAAGATACACTTGAAGTGAAATTAAACTAGTACAATACAGCCAAAAAGATACATTTGGTGTAAACAGAAACAAGTGAAAAGATACATTTGGTGTACAAAGAAAAGAAACAAGTAAGCCCAGGGATATAATTGGAGTTAGTGTTAGCCCCGCTGCGCTCAGGCTCACTCCGCTCCCTCCCCCGCCCCCTATTCCCTCCCACACACCTCCACTAGCACTACATTTTAACTAAACTTAGCCACTCCCCTCATGCAAACCACCAATCACTGAAACTGCCCCACTCCTGTACCCATTTCCTTCTCTTCCACTATTCCACATCCTGTAAAGCACAGTCTTCCAGCTAACCACCTTACAATCACAAACAACACCTCTGATCATCCACCACACCCACCCCATCCCAAGCAGATCTCTCACTCATGACCAAATCCAACCAAACCATGCCCAAACTACCCAAACCCACATACACACACCTCTTACTATTGCTCCTAGGTGTATCCACCCTCCCACTGCTAACTTATATCACCAACCATCAAAAACAACTTAATTTTATACACATACCAAGAAAAACTACTTCCACTAACATTATTACAACACAACCTTTTTACACAACTAGTCCCATATCACTACTAAATCTTCTTTATTCACCACTATGCACATATATTACAACCATCACACTACTAGTCCCAAACAACTATAAAGAACATTAAGAACCAAAAACAAACTACTCACATTCTATTTTTACCTCAGAACCCAACTCATTAGCTGCAGTGATATACACCCAAACTAAGGCCCACAAAATCTAGGAGCCCCAACCCTCAACCTGAATTATACCCTACTCCACCGAGACAAATCCACACTCCTCATTTTAAATTTAAATGTCAGAAGTATACTAAACAAAGTCCAGGATCTTCATGCACTACTTCCCTTTTATCAACCTGAGATAGTCATACTAACAGAGACTTGGCTTAAACCAGGCAACTACAATAAAATCACTCCACCAGGTTACAATATAATTTGAAGTGATAGAATAGGTAAAAAAAGGGGGGAGGTGTTACTATAGTGTATAAATCTCACCTCATCCTTAAGAAAGTAGACATAACAACCCCAGACCTCGATAATGTTGAACTCACTCTAACAAAACTAAAACTTAATGATAGTAAACACATCAACATCATAGGATGCTACATCCCTCCAGGCAACAATATCCCCACTACAGAAAAACTCCTAGAATGGATATCTAACTCCCTCCCCAGGAAAGCATAGTATTAGGAGACCTTAATACTGACTGGCAAAACTGTTCCAGTCATAACCCACTCTACCATATTAACCTACATGGCCTAACCCAACTCATCACTTCCCCCACAAGAACAGACAAGAGAACCAAACACCAATCCACTCTAGACTGGATACTCGTATCCCACCCATCACTGCTATCCCTAGCATGGTGTCTACCAGACACCCTGAGTGACCATCAAGCCACATTCTTACTCAGATCAAAATCACCACAACTGACCCAAATATCTACACACCTAATTAGAAACAAAAAACACTTTAACCGTTCCAACTTTATAAACAACCTAAAAATGTGCGACTGGACCCCCCTAAAAACCTACCTCTTGATGAAGCTGTATTATATTTCAATACTACCTTCTTAAACACCTTTAACCATCACCCCCTCCAGAACAACAAGAATTAAAACTAAATATGCCACCTGGTTAACCCCAGACACAAAATCCCTCATCAAAAAAAAAAGAAACAAGGCCTGGACCAACTACCTCAACAGTAAATTCCAATTGAACAAACAAATATACGTTGAACTACGTAACAAGGCCAAAAAACTCACCAAAACAGACAAAACATCTTACTACCAAAAGTTACAGGACAAGCACAGGAACAACCCACAAAAATTTTGGGTAGCAATTAACTCTATTCTACTACCAGGTAAAACAACTACCCCAACCCCAAAAACAGATAACCAAGAAGACATCCCCACTCAATTTAATAAATACTTTACAGAAACCATCCAGACCCTTGCAAACAACCAACCCTATGACAACATCCACACCCCTGCAAATCCACCCCCACCCCCAACTAACAATTGCCCCAAGTTCAGCTTCTACCCAGAGCCAACCAAATCCATTGAAAAACTACTCCGCAAGCTCAAACCAACATCTCTAGCTGCATATAAATTACCCGCTGATTACCTCCACCTGGCTGCAGAAGCCAGATCATATCCTGTCTCCATTCTAATTAACAGATCCATCTCCGAGTGTATAGTACCCAAGCTATGGAAAATATCACATATCATCCCTCTACATAAAGTGGGAACCTCCCTGGAACTCAATAACTACCACCCTATAGTCATACTACCCCCTTTATCTAAAACTTTACACAGGGTAATACACAAGCAACTAATGAAATATCTCCTAGAAAATAATCTAATAGCAACACAACAACATGGCTTTAGACCCTTTCATAGCACCACCACCGCACTAACAGAATTCACCAACATTGTCAATACTCACAAAAACAACTTAACTCCTTGTATCTGCCACCTTCTTTGACTTGTCCAAAGCATTCAATATGGTTAACTACAATAAACTCCTTCTTTCACTAGCAACTTTAAACCTTACCACCACTGCCATCTCCTGGTTCAAAAAATACCTAGAGGGAAGGAAACAAGCTGTTATGTGGCAAAAACAACTCTCCCCCTCCCTACCAATCTCCCTAGGAGTACCCCAAGGCTCCATCCTGGGGCCACTTCTTTTTACCCTCTTCACCAATCTGCTCCCAAACAGTATTCCTAAAGCCTCAATAGTGCAATATGCAGATGATACCACCATAATATGCAATACCAAATCAACTGACATCCTTCACTCCCTAACATAAGAATACTTTTCCCTGGCAGAAACTTGGATTGCAAACCAAAGGCTCATTCTGAACCCAAGTAAAACAAAGCTAGTACTCTTTAGCTCCCACAGAGCCACACCTCCCACTGATTCTTTCTTCATCTCCTCATTTAACAAGACCACAATCACCCCCACAAATCATACCAAACTCTTAGGGGTTGAAATAGATAATCACCTTAGATTTGACCTACATATTTCTATAACCATAAAAAGTACATAAAAAACTTGGCCTACTGTATCGCAATAAAAAATTCCTCACTGACCACTCCAAAACTACAATAGCGGGGGCTCACCTACTATACACCCTACTTTATGCCTCCCCCGTGCTTACAAATCTCCGCAAATCTGACCTAAACAAACTTGATGTTATAATAAGATAGCCAAATTTGCTACAATCTCTCCCATCAGAACACATCACTGTGAATGCCTAAAAAAACTCAACTGGCTAGAACTGCCACTACTACTACAACTCAATCAACTATCACTAGCCCACAAAATAATACATAACTTTGAAAACACCCCAGCCCTACAAAATCTTTTGTAACCCTATACAACCACCAGGCCCTTGAGGTCTAGCACACAAAGCCTCCTCAAAGTAACCAAATATAACAATGAAGCTGGTAAGTCTGGCTACAGCCACTATATAGCAAAAACCTGGAACTCCCTTCCTGCCTACATAACTGACAACAAATCCCCATCACAGTTCAAGAAACTTGTTAAAACTCACTTTTTGAATAATCAACTGTGCTCCTGTAGCCCCCCTGGTTAGTGTTTCATTAGACCACTTCACCTAACTTAAGTAACTCTGCTAAGACAACCAATTATAATACTGTACCCACTTAATACTGTTAATCTACTGCTCATCCCATCTCTCCCGGAGTTAGGCAAAACTACCCCAGCAATGTTGTGCTTTCCATAAGCAACTAAAACCAGGAGAAGACATATTGTAAATCAATTTGTTATCCTTCTCAACTGTAGCAATCATCATCTGCTCTCTCGGAGCCTTATTCTATGTCTCTCTGCTTTTACTCTGATAGTAAACCTATCACAGGAATCCTAAACTTAGGAATATCTTCTAAAATTTAATATTATATTGTAGAAAACTAATGTATCCTATCTGTTAGTTATTATGTATGCCAAAGTCTCTTCTATGGAAATTGTATGTCAAAAGTCTGTCCTTAAAACTATGTTTTGTAAAAAATTGTTCTCTTGGAGCTTTTCTCCCCAGACCTCCACTGAAAATGGACTTGTAATCCAGTTGGAATCTCCCAGTCAACAAATGTAAAATAAAAAAATAAATAAATAAATAAATGAAAGACCTGCACTGGGTCATTTTTTTTAAATTAATCTAGAACAGAAGCTACTGTTAAAAAGGGCAAATTAACAGGCATATAAAATATTGCACAGTGACTATAGAAATCGATCAGAAAAGCTTGGAAAGAGAGATCAGATATGCAATTCAGAACGTAACAATGGGAAGACACATGTACAGTTCCAAAATATGCAAAAAATCTAAAAGATTTAGGACTTTTTGCCTGTAAGTGTTTGCATAGGTACTCTTATACCCCAAAAAGGCTCCAAAGAATTTTTTCTTAGGAAGACTGCAAATGTTGGAGGTATAATGGGGAAGAAAAAGGTACCTGGAATCATATGATATCAGAGTGTAACCAGCTAGCACACTTAAACAATTTCCTTCAGAGTACTCTGTCAGGAATAACTAATCCATAACACAGTGACACTGTGTTTTTCTTTACTCTGTCAGGAATATTGGGCAAGCAAATATGTGTAACTGGAAATTATTTTTTGAGCTGGAATACAGGATCTGAATTGCATAGACACTGTAAGACCTTGTTAAGTTTAATTCTGGTGACTGCTAAAAAAGCAATTACTAGAAAATGTAAATCAAAATCTAAACCAACTATATTTGAAGTAGTTGGCTATTGCAACAGAGATAAAAGAACAAGAAGTGGGACCTCAAGAAAAGGGTATCAGTAACCTGCATAGAAAAAAATAGGAAATTGTGGGAACAATACATGCAGAAAAATGTTTTGGAGGAGGAATGAGGTTTAACAGAAGGCAGATTGAGCAACTCACAATGTTGCTTTGTTTATATGATATATAACAATGGATGCCCTTCAAAACATCAAATGGACATAACATCTAAGCTCAGAACATTGAGACCATAACATCTAAAACCCATAACATCTAAAACTCTTTAACATCGAATTTCATAACATTGAAACTTTGCATCACTACTTCAAAACCTACAAATCACATGTAAATAACATCCCCTTCATCTAACACAACACCAAAGTAGTAAACACACATTGTACTACGTTTATGCAGGGTGGCAAGCCCCCCTGCACCCCCCCCATAAATTAAATATACCAACTCTGAGATCGCACTACAGTGGGGTTAGGAAATTAACTTTTTCCCCACTGTACTGCGATCTCGGAGTTGGTATATTTAATTTATGGGGGGGTGGGGGGGAAGCAGGGTCTGGGGCTTAAAAAGATCCTGGTTCTTGCTTTTTCACTTAGTTAAACACAAGTTTCTAGTAGCAGGTTTCTTAGCCTCCTTTAATACCTGCTGCACATTCTCAAAAACAGGTCCTTAAAAGGTATTAAAATTCTACCATCGAGGCAGTAAGGAAGAAACTGAAGGCTGGTGTGCAACAAACATCCCGTCTTATGCGAGTACATATCTGCCCAGCCTTAAAGAAATGTTGGCTGATCATCAATCACTCAAACCTGCAGAGAAGGGTGGACCTCAATGGCAAGAAAGTTCTGAAGATTTGGTACCCTAGTCACTAACTTTATACTGCTTTCCTTGAGCTGTTCAATGGATAGAGTTCGTACAAGCAAAAGATACTAATTTTAACACCAGCTTCAGTCTATTTGGCATTGCTGAGGAAGCCACAGTGTTCTGTTTGTGGGGCATGTCCAAACGAAATCCAGATATCTAGTGGTAGGCGTGCACTACTCCTGCACGTCATGGGCATTGCTGACATAAGCAAGAAGAAATGAAGTTTCTTTCTTAATTGTGTCTGGTCTGTTTTTAACAAATACTGCTTGTAACACTAGAACATACTAGTAGTAGCTTGAAAAAAGAAATGTAATTCCATTGTTTCCAACTGCTGCCACATTACTACCAATACTGTCAGACAAAAAAATAAAATGGAAGTAGAAATTCCTGCTAGCTGGCTAGATAAGCAGTGATAAGACCGTTTTTTTTGTTTTTTTTTGGGGGGGGGGCAAGTTTGCATGCGTTTCTTGTGTTGCTTTTGAAAAAAAAAATGGTATCAGTGTGCCCTTCTCCTCACAGACATATACAGTTTAACTTGGCACTTTGTGCGACTGAAGAAATGCTTAACTTTACTTGTGATTTGCAAATGTATCTAAACAGTTTTCTAGCAGAAATTGTTCATTGGTTTATGATTTAGATTTTTTCGCTAACTGTAGTACTGACTGGGTGGTGTATTTGGCCACATGTCAGTGTGGCTCATTTTATGTTGGTCAAACCTCTCGTCCATTCAGAATTAGAATTTCTGAGCATATCAGTAATATCAAAAACAAGAACGCTAATAATGCACTTTACAAACATTATCTGGTCCATAAAACTGCCAAGTTTTCATTTACGATTATTGACAAAATACAGGGTAATAGATCTAATAAGACAGGGTGGCATTCTATTTTAAATACCAAAGAGAAAAAATGGATTGTGAAACTGGGTGGATTATTTCCACCTGGTTTGAATGAATATTTTTAGACTCAACCAATGAGATTTCAGATGGGTATACTTAAGGCTCAACAATTGATGCTTTTTCTTTACACTGATGAAGGCTGTGATTTGATCTGGCCGAAACCGGTCTGATTCTTTTGTTGTTTTTTATGGTTTATTACCAATAAATTTGTTTCAGGTCACTGTATGCTGGCTCTCTTCTTTTTTGCTTCAACAGTTTTTGTTTTGAGCCGTGCATTTGCCTACCGAGCAGGAGTTCCTGTTTTGCAGTTACGCTTCCTCCTTCTTCCTGCTGGGGGCCTGTGATCCTGTTACTGACTGTCAGTAATTTCTGCGGTCCTATACCCATCTATTTTTTAGTTTTGTATATACATATCTTTTGTATTTGCACTGTTTTGCCTAATTGGATATTGGAAGTACTGCACAAACCATGGTGACTGTCGGTATGGTTTTATTCTCTTTGGTTTGTCATTTGGACTAATGGATCAACCATCAGTTAGCGTCACCCATCTTCATTCAGCGTTTTCCATCCACGTGGATTTTTGTCGAGTGGGCAGGAGACTATAGCATTTCCAGCTGCTACGTTGGTCATTTTTGCCTTCACGCTTCAGTTTTTTACCATTTGCGAGTTTTCCTGATGCCTTGGGAAAGGGTATTCAGCATTCTTGGCCACCTATCAATGTCTTTTGGTCATGCTCACAATTTAAGTCTGTGAACACAGGTACTGCTTTCTTTCAGTTTTATTTTTCCACCGCAAGGAAGAAGTGGTTACATCAGTACTTGGACTTGTTTTTACCATCGTATTATTGTGGACATATTGTGGACATATTTACCCAATAATTTATACAATTATTGGTTGGAGTTGGGTGGTTCAGGTGTTTGGACTAAATCGGAAACATATGTACAGCGACCCGCAAAGGTTCTTTTTTGTTTTTGTATGTGTCTAACAGTATTTTCTGGCTTTCTGGTCTATATCACCAGGATCGGTCAGTTGGTTTTGTTAAATTTCAAAATTTGGGGTTTGACAACGGAGTGGGAATTATTCATTTTATTTTGCCATACTGTGGACTTTTTAGCCATTAGGATTAAGCAACCTATCTGAGGGGATCACAAACTTTTCTTATCTGGACCAGTGGCTCAATATGGGAAGGTTAATGTTCACAATATGAGTCAGTGAACACAGGTACTGTTTTCCTTCATTCTTATTGTCGTCGCAAGGAAGAAGTGGTTACATCAGCTTTTTGAACTTGTTTTCACCATTGTAATATTGTGCAATCATTTATCTAATATTCATAACATTACTGTTTGTGGTTGAGGGGCTCATGTGTTTTGGATTTAATTCCAAATGATATTATGCTTTGGCTTTATTTCTTATATCTGTTTAAAAACATTTTTTTTTACTGTCATGATACATTTTTTGTACTAAGTTTTATCATTAATATTAAGCGACTTTGGTTAAGGATTGTAGATTTTCCTTTTTTTGGGATTAGTTGCTCAACACCTGACATCTAATGTACACAACTTGGGCCAGTGAACATAGGTATTATTCCCTTATTCTCATTGTGAGGTTGATTTGGTGACATTAGCTTTGAGTATTAATCTCTGCCTGTGGCTGAATGGTTCTTTCTTTTTTGGACAAACTTCTAGAAACATATACATCATGTTTTGGTAAGCCTGTTCATAAGGGCTATCGTATTCCTTAATTGTCCAAGACCAATTTTGGTCCAATATTTCACGAGATTGAACCTTGGTATGTTCACTTTTTAGTCTGACTTTTCGGTCTGTTTTTTTCTATGTATAAGTATCACTATATGTTATATAATATCTAGTATACACAGTGTTATACAGGGTCGTTGAATTTCTTATTGTTATTAGTTTATTAAGTATACACCACATTGGGATATTATATATCCCTTATACCTTGATTTTCTTTTGGTTTACATATATGGTGAGCTTCAATTTGGGGGATTTATACACTTGCTAGCCTGGTTTATATAGACCAATATATTGGTCTTTATATATTACATTTCATTATACTGTTTTTTTTTACCATTTCTGTTTTTCTTAGTTTTTTTAGAGCCAGGTTGTTGTTATATTGGCCCATTGGTCAGTTATTTTCCTGTCTCAGCATCATCCTTTGCCATATTGCCTTAGCCACATTCTTGTTCAAACCTATTCTTGCTTGTGCACAAATTATTCTATGAATGTATAACAGGGGTGCAGCCTTAACCTATGAAAAATTCTTTTTTAGGTCTTTTATTCAGTAATTTTGAGCTGTGATTGTCCCTTTAACATTCTTATCATAATTATTTTAGCTGACGTAGTTACACAATATTATTGTCAGCATTTTGAATCATGGATCTTTCTAGTTTGGTTACAGGATTATCTGCTGATAGGGAGGACCTTAGAGCTTTTGGCTTGGGTTCCCTTTTACAGGAAAATACCAGTACTATGGATCCACCGGATTCAGAATCAATTTGTGCACTAGCATTTGAACAGTTACATAAACATCTTAGATCACTTAGATCAAATATATGGCATTCTAAATTGTTTAAGGCTTATTTGGCCAAAGGGATTACCCCTAGAGGTTTGAGAATACGTATCCAACCCCACGTTGGGGTTGCTGACCAGGAACTAACTGACCAATGGTCCTCTATACAACAACAGGCTACTATGTCCTTTGTGGATGCTTTATCCAAGTTCTATGATCGTGTTATTGACAAAGAAATAGATACGGTCACCAGGCTAGTACGTGATGTAAAACCCTTTGAAGGTGAAACCTTCTTTAACAAACAACTTAATAAGGTAGCGATAGACCTCAACATTTTAGAGGAACAACTACGCACTAGAAAAATCAAAAAATTCCAAAGAGATCAGGGTGATTACCAGAGTGCTAATCCTTTTTTAAATTATACCAAACATGTTAGATTTACATCTAATTCTACAAGGACTCCCAAAAGAAAAAGACCTCGCTCTATCCTTAGGAAATCGAGTCCAGTTTCTGGCTCTTCAAATGAGGATATTTCATCATGTACTGATAATGAACTACAGTCAGTATCAGGCTCACCGTGTCCCCCAAAAGGACACAGGGGCCAATCCCTTTAGGCCCAGATACCAGCGTGGGGGGAGGAAACACAGGAAGTATAAACAATATACAAAGTCTGTTAAAAATGGTCATGCAGAAATAAATGCTAATGCAAATATTAATGTTTTAAATTTGTCTGACTTTGTTTTATCACCTATCCACCTGTCAGTATTGAATAAAGGACTTTCTTTTGTACCTGGTTTCATGGTTTCTGAGGATATATTGGCTCAGGATGTGGTATCATTTTGTAGAAATCTTAATCTTAAATTGTTTTTTTGGTGACACTGAAAACTATAGTGGAGATAGATTTGTATATCACAAATCTTCTTTCAACCCACCTACGCATCCATTGGTACATCAGTTTCAAAATAGTATTCTCAAAGATCTTCATTTTTCTAGATCTGATGTACGTTTTAAATCTAATAATATTTCTTTGGCTGAAAAAGAAGCTATTTTGGAACTGCAGAACAATAAAAATATTGTTATTATTTCGGCTGATAAAGGTGGGGCTGTAGTTATCCTAAACTGGTTTGATTATGACAAAGAGGCTAACAGACAACTGTCGGATCAGAGATATTACTCTCCAATGACCATCAATCCAACTTTTAGGTTTAAAAAAACAAATCGAGGAGTTCTTGTTTTGGGCCAGGGATGAAGCTATTATTACTAATGATATTTTACAACAGCTTATGGTTCAGGATTCATCAACCCAATATATTTATTTTTTACCCAAAGTCCACAAGAACCCCATCAATCCGCCTGGTAGACCTATTGTTTCAGGGAGAGGGTATATTACGGAACCTCTGTCACTATATCTCACCAAACATCTGAAGCCCTTACTTAGTCTGATACGGTCACGACTACATGATACCACCAACTTTTTACAAATTATCTCAGATAGCCAGTTGGAGCCAGAATGGTTGATGTGTACTCTTGATGTCAGTTCTTTATATACCAATATTCCACATCAGGCGGGTTTGGAGTCTTTGGCCTATTGGCTGGATGTGGCGGGCTTATACCAACCGAATTTCAATTCTTTTTTGGTTAATTTAGCTAAATTTGTTCTTACAAGTAACGTCTTCTTTTATCAGAATAATTGTTATTGGCAAATGAAAGGCACCGCTATGGGGACTTCTTTTGCCCCTATATATGCGGATCTATTTATGGCCTTTGTTGAAAAACATGTTATCTGTGATTGCCATAACATTTTATTCTTGGAATATATTGACATGTGGAGACGTTACTTGGACGATGTTTGGATGGTGTGGAAAGGTGATGTACAGGGCCTACATGATTTTATATCTTATTTGAATAACAACATTTGGGGCCTACAACTTACTGTTCATTATGATATGAACACAATCACTTTTCTTGATGTTCTAATTACTAGATTATCTGACCATACTTTAGGTACAGAAGTATTTAGGAAGCATCCTGAGTATAACACCATCCTTCATGCCTCGAGTTTTCACTCGCCACATGTTGCACGCAATATCCCCAAATCACAATTTATTCGGATGAAGCGAATCTGTTCTCATGATTCTTTGTTTCAATTACAGCGGAAGGATCTTATTGACAGATTCAGATCCAGGGGATATCGCATGGGTCATGTATTAAGAGCCAGCAATCTGGTAAATTCCTTAGATAGGCAAAATTTATTGACTTACAAGGACCAAACTAGTGCTAACACTGCACCCCTTAGGTTTACCACTACTTATGCCAGGAATACTGACCATTTAATACAGATTATACACAGGCATTGGAATATATTGCAATGTGACTATGAATTAGCAAATATGTTACCTGACAGATGTTTATTTTCATTTCGTAAAGGGAGAAACCTTGGTTCCTGTTTTAATCATTACAAACATGGTGCTATGGATCGACAACCACAATATTTGCAGACTACCTTGACAGGTGATCCATTGACAGGTTGCTTTCCATGTGGCCATTGCACCAATTGTGATAAAGTGAACAAATCTAAACAGTTTTCTAGCAGAAATTGTTCATTGGTTTATGATTTAGATTTTTTCGCCAACTGTAGTACTGACTGGGTGGTGTATTTGGCCACATGTCAGTGTGGCTCATTTTATGTTGGTCAAACCTCTCGTCCATTCAGAATTAGAATTTCTGAGCATATCAGTAATATCAAAAACAAGAAGGCTAATAATGCACTTTACAAACATTATCTGGTCCATAAAACTGCCAAGTTTTCGTTTATGATTATTGACAAAATACAGGGTAACAGATCTAATAAGACAGGGTGGCATTCTATTTTAAATACCAAAGAGAAAAAATGGATTGTGAAACTGGGTGGATTATTTCCACCTGGTTTGAATGAATATTTTTAGACTCAACCAATGAGATTTCAGATGGGTATACTTAAGGCTCAACAATTGATGTTTTTTCTTTACACTGATGAAGGCTGTGATTTGATCTGGCCGAAACCGGTCTGATTCTTTTGTTGTTTTTTATGGTTTATTACCAATAAATTTGTTTCAGGTCACTGTATGCTGGCTCTCTTCTTTTTTGCTTGACCATCAATCACTCAAACCTGCAGAGAAGGGTGGACCTCAATGGCAAGAAAGTTCTGAAGATTTGGTACCCTAGTCACAAACTTTATACTGCTTTCCTTGAGCTGTTCAATGGATAGAGTTCGTACAAGCAAAAGATACTAATTTTAACACCAGCTTCAGTCTATTTGGCATTGCTGAGGAAGCCACAGTGTTCTGTTTGTGGGGCATGTCCAAACGAAATCCAGATATCTAGTGGTAGGCGTGCACTACTCCTGCACGTCATGGGCATTGCTGACATAAGCAAGAAGAAATGAAGTTTCTTTCTTAATTGTGTCTGGTCTGTTTTTAACAAATACTGCTTGTAACACTAGAACGTACTAGTAGTAGCTTGAAAAAAGAAATGTAATTCCATTGTTTCCAACTGCTGCCACATTACTACCAATACTGTCAGACAAAAAAATAAAATGGAAGTAGAAATTCCTGCTAGCTGGCTAGATAAGCAGTGATAAAACCGTTTTTTTTTTTGTTTGTTTTTTTTTGGGGGGGGGGGGGCAAGTTTGCATGCGTTTCTTGTGTTGCTTTTGAAAAAAAAATGGTATCAGTGTGCCCTTCTCCTCACAGACATATACAGCTTAACTTGGCACTTTGTGCGACTGAAGAAATGCTTAACTTTACTTGTGATTTGCAAATGTATTTAAGCTGTTTTTGATTGCTAAGTTTTCAGGGATTTCTGGCATCACAGCACATACAGAATGCATATTAAAAAAAACCCTCTTTTTTTCTGTTTTAAACATAGTTTATCTAGTATATCGCTTATGAGACTGAAAAACTAGTATATGTTTCTTTTGGCAATTTCTTGAAAGTTCTCTCAAAACATACGGCTTACTGTATAAACAGGACTAGTTACCAACATTTACTCAGTAGGAAATAACAGCCCCCCACCTGTTTGACATGGAACGTATATGTGATGTTCCTTGCCAACAAAGAAACTGAGCACCAGGCATTTTTATACAGGAACAAATGAGTCTGTTGTGGGGAAATGTTTTGGCAAAACAGCATATTTTGAAAAGGAGATGTGTTTGAATCTCCAAAAGAATTTAATGCCATGTGCTAATTTTATTTCTGTGATTAAACTTAAAAGTAAAACTGCTATTTAACTTCCTTCATTTAACTATGTCATAAAAGTCCTCAACTAAACACTGCTTATTGAGTTTACCACTATAGTGTTCTCAGCCACAAGTTGGCACTCAAGGGCAAAAGCTATAGGGATGACCAGATGTTGTTGCTTAGATGTGAGAGTACCCACAAATAACCATGTACATCCAATATGCAAATGTCTAATGACTGAAAAGAGAAAAAATGAGTCTCAGAATCTGAAGGTGAAAGGTAGCTACATTCATATGCCTTCCAAATGTCTGTCAACAGCAGTGGGCCAAGTACAGTAAAAGCCCACTGACGTAAATTACTGAATGCTCCACAGCCTGCCTTGCTTTCAGTTAGACTTTTGTAGCAGATCCACTTCAAGAGTTATTTACATCTTTATGTTGCAGTCTTAGTTCTGAGGGTATCACTTCTTGCATCAATGTTTGCAGATCCTGTAAGCACAGAGGCACACAGTCACCAAGGAAAGAGCTAAGATATTGTATGTTAAGAGATTTGGTATTCTAAGTTTGTGAATTTGTGGCTAAAATTAGAATAAAGTGCAGAAAATCTTACTTGTGTCTGTTAAAGCAGTTTTAAATAAATATAGGGGTGAGTGTTTTTTGTTAGAAATGGTTTAGTCTGGGATTCAAAAAATATATAACTGGCTCAAACTAGCTATACAAGCTACAAGTATATATGTGTATAAATATAAGCATATGTATACACGTATGCTTGTGTATACAGATATATAGAATTTATGTACATATATTTAACACACACTAACACATGGATGTATGAGCAGATGTATATGTGCGTGTGTTTGTTTGTGTGTGTGTGTGTGTGTGTGTGTATGTATATACACATACATACACGTGTGTGTGTGTGTGTGTGTGTGTGTGTGTGTGTGTGTATATATATATATATATATATATATATATATATATATACATACACACGCACACACACATATACACACACACACATACACACACACTATAAAATACATGGATTTATTTAAGTTTGAACAGCACTAATATGGACGTGGATAATGTAGAAATGAAATGGAAATTATGCATGTCAAAACTCTACTACGCATGTGCTGAACATCAATCTTGGTGCATGCAAAAACTGAAAAACAAAGCATCATTTTTTGCAGGGAGGCAACCCCCCACGCTGAACCCTCAAACCCCCTGCTAATTATATATACAAGATCACATAATTCTTGAGAACTGGCAAATTGGTAAACCCCGAGGGGAATCATCTGATATGCTACTTTTCTTGACATATTCCAACCATATGTTTAGTCAACCAAACTGTGTCAACAAAACAGATGTCAACCAAAGCATCGTTCATCAAAAGTAGCAAAAGACATATATTCACATGTATGTGTGTGTGTGTGTGTGTGTGTGTGTGTGTATGTATATATATACATATATATATATATATATATATATATATATATATATGGTTACCTATCATTTCATCGAAATATATATACATACATATTTATATATATATCTATATATATATATATATATATATATATATGTATATATACGTATATATATATATATATATATATATATATATATATGTATATGTATATATATAAATTATATATATATATATATATATATATATATATATATATGTGTGTGTGTGTGGATTCACTTTATAATCTCGAAATACTGAAATATACAATATGTTTATAAATACACCAAAAACTAAGCATATGAGATTTTGGAGACAAACTGAAATGTGAATATTTAATACAGGACACAGTGATTGAAACTGTAGACTCATTTAAGGACCTGGGTATATGGGTAGACTCAGCTGTGAGTTTTTCTAATCATATCAACAGATTGGCTTATGATAGTTAAAGAACTATAGGTTGTAAAAAAAGATAATGAAGTCATTGTTTGTTTGTTACATTAGACCCAAACATGAGTATGGAATAACAATATGGAAACCCTATAGGAAAGCAAGCATGAAAAAATTGGAAAGAGTACAGCGGAACTATACCAAGGGCATCTATGGATGTGAAAATCTAAATTAGTATGAAAGATTAAAATATCTGAACTTGTACACTGTCTCTTACAGATATTTAAGAGGATATCTTATTCAGGTATATAGGGCATTTAGGGACAACTACCTCTGGGAATGTTTGGGGTTATCTAAAAGTACTAGAGAATCATTAGATAACCTATGTAGAAGATTCTATAGGAATGAAAAGTGTACTAATTGATTCTTTGACAGAGTAGTTGATGCTTGGTACAGACTACCAAATTACATTAAAGCAAGTACTAGTTTAGATATTTTTAAGAACAGCCTGGAGATTTATTATGGGAACAGGTGTTTTGGTATACTGGCAAGCTTGAAGGGCATTAATGCCCATGCTTAAAACATTGTATGTATGTATGTATAAAGCCGAACTTCCAAAATAACGAAACCCCATAACCGCGAATCCTGAAATGTCAAATTTGCGGTTTTGGTGGTGCACTACGGGACGTGGGATGCACTGTGTGCCTGATTTACATTTCGTATGTGGATATGGTTGGATTAAGGTAAGTGAATTTTTTATGGGTTTTGGGTAGGGATTTGAGTGTATGCGAGTGTGTTCAGAAGTTTTAGGTGTGGGTTAGGGTAGGTAGGTAAGAGTATGAGTGTGTAAGTGTTGAAAGTGGTGGTGTTTTTGCATTTGTGATGTGTGTGTGCGAGGAGACTGTAGTGTGTAATGAGTTTACTGCCTTTTTCTGTTTGGTGTGACCTCAGAGTTAGTATATGTAAGTAGCGTGGGTGTGGGGAGTGCAGCCCCCACATGGGGGTGCGGGGGGCTTGCCCCATGTTTATACGTAGGGTAGGTTTATTTATTTGTATTGTTGTGTTTTGTTTCTTTTAATGTGGGGAGGCTGGTGTATGTGTTGTGTGGTGTATGGTGTGTTTATGTTCCATGTTTTGCATTTCGTGTTTTTCAGGTTTTGGTATTTTGGTTTTTCGGCTTTATAGTCTCGAGATACTGAAATTCGATATTTCAGTATTTCAAGATTACAAAGTGAATCTACACAAACACACACACACATATATATATATATATCTCACACATTATCATTGTTAAGACACTCAAATGACACCCCCTCTCAACAATCTATAAGCAAAAGAATACAATATTAGTGTCTTTAGCCTATTTGTATAAGTCATACCATTAAGACCTGTAATTTGGCTTGTCAATGCCTTCTGAATTCATTCAAGCCTATAAACACAGGATTTAATCACTTACTCACATGAATTTATGTGTGGACTGAGGAGGGAAATGCAAAATGGAATCAAGTAGCTGTCCTTGCTACTAGTAGCCCTCAAGATGTCCTTCATGACCCTGCAGCATTTGTGCAAAACACCACTGACATGGCTATTAAATTTAAATTGTAATTTACACTCATGGTTAATACTGGAACAAGTCTGTGCTCTACAGCACAAGAATATCTGTGTCATCCTATAACAATGTATGAGACTTCATTTTCTACAATTAAACAACACACTCATTTTTAGACCAACTAAACAGTTTGTCAGTATACTTCTGCAATACACCATGATCGGCCATATTTTTACTACTATTCCAGTCCTTCTGACATTAGAGTACCTGCTTATCTACACATTACTAGAAAAAGAAACAATCATGCTAAACAAAAATGGTCCACGCACAAAACCCTTCAGGGCTCAGACGTTATCCTTCAGAAGTAAATAAAAAGGGTGAATAGAGAGTTGTGTTGAACAAGGACTTAGCAGATATTCAGTTGGAATAAAGTCAGTGCAACGCTGAAGTACTACATAACAGAAATCAAGGCAGGGGAAAGGGCTACAGAACTAACTGAAGAGTTTGCAAGTTGTTCCCACAGGATGATAATTAACTGATTTTCTTTTCTTTCTGGTTTGCACAGGGAATGTTTCTACTGTTGGGAGCTTGGTTGAAGTAAAACAGAATTTGGATGGTGACTATAAATAAATCAATCTGGTCATTTCACATGGTGGTATTCCTAACTAAAACACAACCAGGCATTAGCTATAAGAATTAAATATATTAATTCAGTAAATGACTGCCCTCTTGGTGACCTTACTGAGTGGGACATTGTAAACAACCTTTACAGTAACAACTTACTAAATTGCAGGTAATGAATAAATGTAAGCAACTGCAGCTCAATGTTGTGTAAAGCAAGAACAAAAAATATAGCTGAATAGTATCAAAGATATTCTGGAAAATGAAACCTAAACAGCAGGGCGGAAAAGGTAGTTTTATGAACTGGAAATATGCAGGTTGTGTCCTCTGTTGGCAGGAGATATAAGCCAAACAGATTTTTGATAGGAATACTGCTTTTCTATATTGACTGCAAGAAAAAGTATGCAAATTACCAAAACAAAGATAAGGTTTGTGCCAGTTAATGCCTGTTTTGGTGGACATCTAATAAGGGCACTGAGGAGAATGCAAAGGAAAATAAGTTTTTGGCATGGGATCCTACTTATGGGGAAGATGGGAATATGGTCTATGTTGTTGTCTTTCAGCTTTTCCCGGTTAGGGGTCACCACAGTGGAACTCTGGTCCGCTAATGATTGGCAGTAGATTTTTGACGAACGCCGAGGTGCCAGCTCGACGTTCAACCTTCAACGAAGGCACGCCCATTTACGCATGTCTTTCGAACGCCCACCCAACCGAGGGGGAGGACATGGAGACTCCACACAGAAGGCACTCCCCACGCTCCAGCCGAGAATTGAAGGGGAGAACCTCTTGCTGTGAGGCAACAACGCTACCGCTGCACCACCACGGATAAGACTGGAATATGGTCTATAATAATAATTAAGTGTCGAAGGCCAAATAAGGGAGCTCATTAATAGAGAGGGATGAATCTTAACAATATACATGAAATTATTTGGGATGGATGCTCTCCCCAAGCACAAGTTTATGTGGTCATACTTTGGAAAACACTAATATTTCCTGTTTTGTTATTAAATGTGTCAGTTAAGTAATAGTAAGCTAATGAGATAAACATTTCTTGTCTGGAAAACTAAACATGGACTTATATTTGATCACAGTTTTTTTTTAAATTCCCAAGGCCTTCCAAAGGCTTGATAAGACTCTGAATAAGGGCACAGGCTGGGGATGAAAACAAAGTAGGCAGACAGAAAAATTAGTGTGGAGGACTAAAACACTGACTATGGTCCAGGCAACCTAAGCAGAATGACTATGGTTGAAAATAAAGGAAAGGACCACAATGACAGTCTGGTTTGTTAAGACGACTAACCTGTTACTGTGAAACATCAAGAGTGGCTCTGAAGTTACAGTGGTAGGAAGCTTTCATATTCTCCGAGTGGAACAAACAACTACAATATGGATTTCTTCAAGAATGGCACTTGCAACTTTGCAGAAGATACTTGCTGAAAAGAGGATGGCAGTTTATCTTGTATAATATTGAGGACTAATCCATTAAGGGGAAGAGGTATGAACAATAAAGTTCTTGTGAAAGATAAGGAGAACCTAAAGAGTTCCCTGCTATCCCAGTGTGGAAATCAAAAGTAACGTGATGTGAATTCTGACAATAAAGGAATTAAGACCATTGTCTAATCTTTAAGACAATCTGGGATGAGTTCTTGAGAGGCAACCATGAGGTGTAAGTATTTTTAATAAAACTAAAAATGTATTTTTTATGTAGAATGATACTGAGACACTTTAAGGATTTCTACTGCAGATTAAGAAAGATCAAAAGTTCTGGCTGTCAAGGGACTATCATGTATCATGCACTCAGACAAAGATATATAGGGCTGTTCACTCTTAAAAAAGGAGACCAAGAAGATTTTTGGAGACAACTTTGAATTATTATCACTCCTAACAGGAAATCTGAGAAATGAAGTTGCATGGTCTATGTCATGCTGGTCAAAAAGACACTGAATGAACGTAAGCTTTGATGAGGGTCTTCTGGAATAAGAGAAGCAGAGAAAGAGCATAAAGAAAATTCTCCAGTTAATGCAAGTACATTGCATTATGGTATTTCTCTGATGATCTAGTAAAGCAACAGTATCTGAAATATCTGTTAGGAGAAATTAACAAATCTGTCAGACTGAATATTCATTACTGAAAAAGTGTGATGGGCATTCATACTAGCTGGAAAAAACTCTGTTGAGGATACTGGTTAGTCAGTTCTGGACTCCCAGAAGATGAATACCCTTAAGAAGGTGATCCCTGGACACAAACCAGAGCTAAAGAAACACAGTCTCATCTGATGATGGTAGAAAACATCTTCAAGCTGTCGGACTGGATTAAGACAATGCCTTTGTGTCGATGACATTCAAAGGACTAACGAAGTCTGACAAAGCATTCTTATAATTGCAGAACACTTTTACAAGACTGCAATGCACAATGAGACATTTGTATTGAGTGTATGGGAGCAGTAATGAGCCTTCAAATCCAAATGATACCTGTCTGAAGTGAACTAAAGGGCTTTAGACAGGCTATCAAGACTCATCCACCCAAAAAGGCAACAGTAAACAATGTCTGAAAGTCAAACAGGAACATTAAGGGAGTCCACAAGTGGGCCCCACTGTACAGGGAAGCATCATTGAAAAATCTGCAAGCGAAAAGGTGTATTTAGTATCAATGGACTGTCCATTCTAACCAGGACACAACTAAAGAATCAATCAGGCTGAATAAAAGATCCAGTGAAAAGACTTATGAGAACTGCAATTAAGGAGACAAGTCCCCCCTCTCCCCCAAGACAGAAAGGTAATCAGGCCATACAAAAGCCTGAATATATATTACAAAACAAGACAGAAACAATCTTTTTCTGCTACACAAACTGTGGCACTTTGTGAATGGGCTGAAAGAGCTGTCACCTAGAAAGGGGTACAGCCTTCACTCATCTGCATCAGTGGATTACTGGGTGTTCATACTCTTACTTCCAATTGTTACATCCTGAGTCTTATGAGAAAATTAAGTTACAGTTCAAACAAATGTTCATATCGTTAGAACTACAAGTGTCATTAAAGAAGTATAAATGTCACTCTGCTCAGCACAAATTAATTCTTACATCTGTCACGTTCGTTAGATTCTAAGTCTTAAAACTGAAGCTTTGGAAAGTTTTGTAAACAACTTACATGTCAGTAACCAATTGATTTACATTGTCAGAAGCATCTTTCATCCAGCAAAGAGTTTACATTTGAATTCTGTCTTTGTTGCTTGGTTGGTAAAACATGGATAGTACATAAATAACATTTTATATCATTTCAGATACACTAGGCAGAGGTCAAATATCAATGCAGTTATGTTGCCCATAATGCAAGCTTTAAGGTTCAATCACTTGCACATAGCATGGTTTTGCAATTAGTTAAGTAAACATCAACAGGTAATACAAGATGCCAGAAGGCATCAGTATAATGATCCCAGACACATGCCTGGAGGCATCACTAGTGTTAAATGAGTTTTTAAGGTACATTTCCTCAGGTGCACTACAATCACTGTTAATCAATTTCTGAAAACTCTGGGGAGATTGCAGACCAAAGGGAAGAATGTGCAACTGGTAATGACTGAACCAATGCATAAATGTAAAAATGTTTATGCATACTTGTTACCTGTAAAATAGAGGCAAGCCTCCTGAACGAACAAAGGCCATATTCAGCCACTGTCAAGAAAGAGGCAGAGGATGGAAAATGTAAAGTTGTGTACACTTACCATAAATGTAGATGTTCGAGTGTATTCACTACTGCAGTCATCACACTTGGGTTATCTGCCTGCAGGTAGCCCTCAGTCAGCCCGAATACCAGTGTCTTGGGATTTCTGCATCGGATGCTGTCACTTCTTCCATGACGTCAGGTCGTCAGGGGTATAAAACAGGCAGCCGACGCCATTACATCAGTTTTTCTTGCCCCAGATGTCAGGAGCCCCCAAACAGGAAACTAGTATATGGTGTGGAACACCACCACTAAAAAGTAAATACCCCTGCCATAAAAAATGGCCATACTGAGGATAGGTAGAAAGGCTAGAGAAAACCAGGGGGCTGGAGTGAGGGAAACCAGGACTGCAACAGTGATACACTCGAACATCTACATTTATGGTAAGTGTACACAACTGTACTATGTTCTTCATATTTCACTGTTGCAGTCATCACACTTGGGTTGATTCCTAAAGCTGAGGAAGGGTGGAGGCATTCAAGAGGAGTTGGGGCTGGCTAGCAGGCGTTGTAAGACTGCTGTAGCAAATTCAGCTCTGGATTTAGAAAAATAGGTAAGTAGTAATGCTTGGTGAAGGTGTGTAAAGAACTCCAGGTTGCAGCTTCCAGAATGTCCCTGGTAGGTACTCCCCTGAGAAATGCTGTAGAGGTAGAAGAAGCCAGAGTGCAATGTGTTCTGATCGCATGTGGGGTAGGCTTTCCATAGTGCTTGTAGCAGAAATGGATGCAGTGTGCTATCCATTTGGAAATGGTTTGCTTTGAAATGGCCTTGCCCTCTGCCCCTGTAGCAAAGGTGACTAGCAGCTGGTCAGATCTTCTGAAAGGTTTAGTCATGTCAAGGTAGAACCTAAGCTGTCTGTGTACGTCCAAGGAGAGCAGGATCCTTTCCCCTTTATTTTGAGGATTAGGGAAGAAGGTTGGCAAATGGATGGCTTGGTTTAGAGCCACACTGGAGACCACCTTAGGCATAAAGGGACAGGTTAGTCCTGAGGGAAACCCTGTCCACATGGAAAATAATGAAGGGTTCCATAGCCATTAGTGCCTATAACTCAGACACTCTTCTAGCTGAGGTTATGGCTAAAAGCAATGCTGTTTTCCAGGAAAGGAATCTTAACTCTGCTGAAGATGCAGGTTCAAAAAGGGGGGAGCGTGAGCTTTTCCAGTACAAAGTTAAGGTCCCAGGCATGGGTGGGTGCTCTCCTAGCAGGCCTTAAGTCGTTAGCCCCTCTCAGGAACTGTTTGATGAGAGGGTGAGAGAACACAGGTGGCTCAGTATTATAATGAGCTGAGATGTCAGAAGCATGAATCTTAATGGAGGAGATGGATAGGTCTCTGTGGAGTAGCTCTGCTAGGTAATCAAGGATTTGAGGTAAGGAGGGCACAGCTGTGTCCTTTCCTTGAGACTGATTCCAAGAACAATATCTTTTCCACTTTTCATCACAGTACTAGGCCTTCTGGCCTAAAGAATGACGTCCAGCACCTGCTTGCTGAGGGTTGCTGATGAAGTATTAAGGGGATAAGCCAGGCTGCAAGGTTTGGGGTTTGCAGCTGTGGATACAAAATCTGTCCCTCCTGCTGAGACAGCAGGGAAGGTGTCTGATGAAGGTGCCAGGGTGGCACTGTCATCAGACTGCATAAGAGTGGGTACCAGTGCTGGTGTGGCCAGTCTGACCTTGAGTAGTACCTTTGAGAGGAGGGGCAGAGGGGGAAAGACATACATTGAGAGGTTTTTCCCATTTGAAGGATAAGCACCTTCCAGGCCCTGCTGTGAGGGTTCCTGGTGCAAACTTTGCTCAACTGGTGGTTCTCTGGGGAAGCAAAGAGGTCCACCACCAGTGTCCCCCACCTCTGAATTAGAAGATTGAAGTTGTTGGGCACCAATTTCCACTCATGTGGGTCCAGGAGATTTCTGCTTAAGTCATCTGCCAGTGAATTCTGTTTGCCTGGCAGGAATTGAGCTTGTAGATGCACTTGGTTGCTCAAGGCTGTGTTCCAAAGGGTCATGGCTAACCTGCAGAGTGGGTAAGAATAGGATCCCCCCTGCTTATGTGTCACATAACTGTGGTGCTGTCTGTTTCTATCAGCAGCTGTCCTGGAAGGATTAGGTGTTTGAAGGCTGTCAGAGCATACTGTACAGCTAACATCTCTTTTTGATTGATGTGCAGGAGAATTTGTCCTGGGCTCCACTTTCCCTGAATGCAATGACCTGCCATGTGAGCCCCCCATGCATAGTCTGATGCGTCTGTAGTCAGGATTTGGGCAGCAAGGGGTTGAGTAAAAGACAGTCCCTAGTTGTGGTTGCATGCTTCTGCCCACCAAAGGAACTCTGCTCTTGGACAAGGAATGATAGGAAGGACTGTTTCCAGGTCCTGAGAATGTTGGCACCAAAGATTTTTTTTAAGTACCACTGAAGTTTCCTCATATGCATTCTTGCATATGGAATTAGCAAAATGCATGAGGCCGTAAACCCTAGTGCTTCCAGTATTTTCCTTGCAGATAGCTGGGTTTTGGTGGCCATTTGTTTGAAGTAGTTGTTCATATAGACTTGTTTTTCTGGAGTGAGAAATGCCACCCGGGAAGTTGTGTTCAAGCTTGCTCCCAGGAATACAATTTTTTGACTGGGCACCAGTTGTGATTTTTTTCGTTGATGGTGTACCTCAATGAAGATAGAAGTCTTTTTACAAATGCCAGGTGCTGAAGTAGCAATACCTGACTGTCCGCCTGAATCAGGCAATCGTCCAAGTATGGGACAATTTGGATATTTCTCTGCCTGCAGTATGCAAAGGTTGGAGCCAGGCACTTTGTGAATACTCTGGGCGCAGTAGATAAGCCAAAGTGAAGTGCAGAGAGCTGAGAGTTCATATAGCCTGCCCTGAAGCGTAGATATTTGCTGCAAGACTCCCTTATGGGGAAGTGCAGATAAGCTTCTTTTAAGTCTAGGGTGACCAACCAAGCATCCTTGGCTAGCATAGGGAGAAGCTGTTGCAGGGTAAGCATTTTGAATTTTGGGACCACCAGAAAGGTGTTGAGAATTGATAGATCCAGGATTGGGTGCCAACAGCCCTCTTTTCTGGGCACCAGGAACAGTCTGGAGTAGAAACCCTGTCCCCTTTGTTCTACTGGAACAGGCTGAATAGCCCTGATATTGAGCAGTGGAAGTACTTGCTTTTGAGCCTCTGCCCACTGGTTTGGAAAAAGGTCTGGAAACCCACTTGGGGTTGGCAGGGAATGGAAGTAGAATCTGTACCCCTGGGATACAATGTTTAGAACCCATAGGTCCTGAGTAATGGACATCCAGTTTTTGGCATGAAGGACAATTTTCCTCCTAGGGGCGCAAGTAGTTGGGCAGGGCTGGGAAGGATAATTGACAAGTCATTGTGAACTTTTTCCATAAGGGTGTGGCTTACCACTCCTTGGTTTTAAGGTGGAAATACTCCATTGTTTAGATCTCTGCATACCCTGAGACTGTAGTCTTGGTGGTCTGTTTCACCTGAGTTTGGACTGAGAAGGCCTGAGAGGGACTGGAAAGGACCTGTTTTTTGAAGGCCAATGCCTACTGAATCTAGGTGGCTGCACCTGTAAGAATTCTTTAACAGTTTGCATAGATTTAGCATTTTCTTCCATCTTTTTAAGAACCTCTTCTGCTTTAGTGCCAAACAAATGGCCCTGATTTAAAGGAGTGTCTAGTAATTTTGATTTGACATGGTCTGGCAAGGTTTGTTCCTTCAGCCAAGCATGCCTTCTCAGTACAGACCCAGTGACTGCATTCTTGCAAGATGCTTCTAGGGCATCAAAGCCACACTGCAAAGTATTCTTACTAACTTGGTTTGCAGAATGCATTAATTCTTGTAAATCTTTATTTTCTGCACAATCTGGAAGTAACACCATTTTGTTGTTTAATTTGTTCCATAATATGTTGCTGGTACTTCAACATGTGAAACTGGCAATTCAATGCCCTGATGGCAAGAGTTGCAGAGGTATATATCATCTTACCCCATCTGTCTAAAGCTGTAGAATCCCTGTCTGAAGGAGTAGCGTTTTTGGCTCTAGTAGCCTTAATACCTTTAGGCCCCTGGGAAATGGTCTCTGGATCCGCAGTAGGGTTCTTAAAGAGAAATTTGTGAGAATCAGGTACTCTGTAGTACCTGTCGGGTTTTCTAGGGGCCGGTGGTAAAGTGTCTGGAGTAAGACTGGATTCCATGAAGACATCATCTACAACATCCAGGACAGGGGGTATAGCTAGAGGCGTGTGCTGAGGCAACTCTAAAAATTCTCTGAATCTCTTCTTGGACTGACGATATTCCTGGCAATCCCAGCGGAAATGCTCTCAAAGTATGCAAGGTTTCACCAAAAGAAAAATCCTCTGGAGGGGAGGCAGAGAGAATGGATTCCTCTGCATCTGAATCCTCAACGGTAGATAAGGGTATGTCCTGGTAATCA
The DNA here is from genome assembly GCF_019279795.1 of Protopterus annectens. Lineage (NCBI taxonomy): Eukaryota > Metazoa > Chordata > Ceratodontiformes > Protopteridae > Protopterus > Protopterus annectens. Next base: position 117,139,603 of record NC_056742.1, on the reverse strand, counting down.
GAAGGGTCAGAGTCATCGGATTCCTGGTGTGTAGAATCAGAAAGAAACTCAATTCTTTGTCTCTTAGCAGGGGAAGGCTGGCTTCCCCTAAATAGGGTGATAAGGTCTTCAGCCATTCTAAGCATTGGCTTCTGAGGCATGGGAGCTTGAGCATGCACTTTGGTGCTCGGTTTTCTAGGCGTAGTGCGTACTCTGGGCCTGAGAAACACGGTAGTTTTAGCTAAAAACAAAGTTGGTTGTTGGTTTAATGCGAATATTGATAGGTCGGAATACACCCTCAGAAGCCGGTGCCTGCACAGCGGCTCCGGACCCATCCAAGGTAGAGACATTCGCAGGTTCCATAGTCGAAGAAGCATCTCGCGGCATACCAGACTCTGAATGGGTCTCAGCAGAGGCCTGCGAATCTGTAGAAGCGGGCATCAGGGGCTGCAAAGGTGCCTCACTGAGTACTGGCAGACTGGCGACAAGCTTAACGGAAGTGTCGTTGCAGTTTTTGAGCTATGCGGTCTGTCTCTGTCTTTGTGCTTTTTCAGAAGATCGGTAGTTGGATGGCTTACTGAAACCACTTCGGAATACGGAGAACAAGAGCGAAAGAATTTAGCTACAAAAATAGCCTGACGATGAATGGTTCCGGCATTAATCAAGGCACAAAACCGACAGCTAGAGACATCATGGTCTGGGGCTAAACAGGTGATGCAGTAAGAATGAAAATCTCTGTGAGGTATTTGCTTTCCACAGGCAAGACAATTGTTAATTTTTTCTGACATCGGTTAGAGAAAGAAAAAAGAATCCCCAACAGGGTACTTAGCTTTAGAAGACTTCAGGTCTGAAACTCGAAAAAATGAAAATGTCAGGTAGCGGCCGACCAGCACTTCCAAAATGCTTCTGCTTCGGGCTCCTTCTCAGCAAGAAAGACATAAAAATGTTCACCACTCATGCTAAAGAGTTGGTCAATCTGTGAGACAGAGAGAGAGAATGCAATTCAAAGAGAAAGATCTCTCTATCTGTTTATTAGCATATTTCTGATGCTACACTGGGCAGCCAAGTTCTCCAGATTGTGTGGAACGCTCCACATTTGGGGTCGATTAAGCCCACTGTTCTACTGTTCTGCACTGTGCAGCCGTTGCTCCGCTTAAGTGATTTCGTCTGTATAATTTATTAAACTAAAGGTAAAACAAGTTTACTGGTTAAGCGCTTTCATCAGTGTAATTATTCAGACGAAAGTGCTTAACTAGTAAACTTGTTTTAGCCTTGAGGTTAAAGTCTGGTTTTACTCTCTCTCCATGGTACAGTTGCCGTGTTTTGGTTGTTTTCTCCTGCCCTGGCCAGCCAAAACCTGCCTTCTTGATTCGGATGCTCAAACAGTGCCCAGGCCCCTCATTGAACTATGTGAGAAGAGGCAGTGTCATCAAATCCCACTTTAGTAAGATCGGCTTCTTCTTTGAACACTTTGCTTTTGTCTGCACAGCTTTTTTGGTCATAAAGAGTGATCTTTGGGTGTTCCAGGTTCTTGGTGATTAACAAGAGGGATGCAATTGTATCTTGGCATTTAATTGGTGAATACACGCCCTCTTCAAATATCTGAGCAGAATCTGTGGAATCAGGTTGTGCTTTCATGTCTACCTGTAGCATTTCAATTTACAAAGCCACACATAGGGCTAGGGTCAAGGAATGTAAAAGACGTGGGTATTAAAATGTACCTCCCAATCCTCAACAAGGGTGAGTATAAAATATATGGATACTGGGACTGGGAAATGCATTTTAACAAGTCTTACTGGTGATCGTGACTAAAAGTACAAATTATTTTTTGTTTCTAACAGGCTGCTGTGAAATGATTGTTCCAGCTTCCAAGCCCTGTAATTTAACAGATACAGGAGAGAGGGGTGCACCACAAATACAATAAAACAAGGGCTGACAAAATGCTGAGAAGCCTACAGCAGCATTTCCATTGTCACAAAGATTTAATGCAGGGTGACCTGTAAATGGTGAGCAGCTTCTCACCCCTTCTTTTTGCTCCTGCTTTATCTTGGCATTCTGCTTCATCTATAGTCACCCTCCCCTCCCATGTTTAATCTTAATTCTCACAACCAAATGGCTTGTATTTCATCTGTGCCCAGTTTGTGATTACATTTGGAAAGGGTTTAGGTATGGAAAGTTTGTTTTACAGCTTCAGAACGGTATGATTCATACTTTAATAACTTAATTTCAAATAAACCCTGTGGTTTGTGTGCCAGTTATTTTGTACTTCAGGTTTTCATCATACATGCACACCTCTCAAATGTCTCTAAAAAATGGGCCAAGAGAAGCATGGCACATAGGCAAAGTGTACATGACTTTTATTTGCATGAAATTCTGGAAAGTACAGAGGGCGTTCAGCACACAATAGTACAAAGAAGACAGCATTTTAAAGGTGGCATTCACATTCACATATATTTTGGTTGAAATGCAACAAACATGGTCAAAATATGTTTTTCGCATAGTCTGAAAATAGGGTGTTCCACATTTTGACTGTTTGTCACACATTGCAATGGTCTGTGTTCTACATTGGCCTCTTAGCAGGTTGAGACCTATGTTGCTACACCTAACCTCCCTAATGCTCTTCCTAACAGCTCATGTATCACATTACCAAAGATAACCCTTACACACACACACACACACACACACACACACACACACACACACACACACACACACACACACTTCCAGTTGTCGACAAACAGGCCATAACTGCGCCAGTCAATCACACTCATCTAAACTCTCAATCATGCTCCGTCTCACACACACACACACACTTTTTATATATATACATATATACATACACATATATATATAAATATACCTATATCTATATATATATATATATATATATATATATATATATATATATATATATATCTATATACACATTTATATCTACAGATACACACACAGAGATTCATTTATGCCCTTACAGACACTTCTAAGCAAATACATATGCTATCACATTATCACTCACCCCTACGTTGTTGCTGAAGTCATCTACATTGCAAGAACTCCCAAAGGAGTGAATGGCTGATTGTCTTGTTTTTATGATAGTCATTTTTCTTTCTATAGTAAAATTTTACTCAGATGAGCAAGGAGGAAGTCACACACATTTTTCAGGGAGATAACATGGCTAATAAGCATTTGTCACTCTCCTGGCCTGTTGCATCAGTGAGCAGCTATGCCCATGAGCAAACGTGTAGCTAGGACATGGCAAGAGGGTGACTGCCTCAGGTGGAAAGTGTTAGGAGGCCTGGTCAGCCAACCCCGATTGCTCTTTAACGCATACCAACTTCTAAAAACCAGTATTGCATTTGCGGTTAAATCTAAACACTGTAGCATTCACTGTGCAGTCCAGCAAACAGTTTGCCACAGTTTAAAAGTAAAAAAAAAAAATGTTTTTCTTTTAAATTAAAACCTGAGCACTGTAGAGCTCCATGCAGGGTATAAACTATAGCAAATGCAACTTTGTTGGCTCAGTAGAGGGCACTAGTTGAACCAGCTACTCCTCTGCCCATGTGAGTGCCCTCCCCTCCATGCCGATGCAATGGCAAGGGGAAACCTCAGCTTTACAGCAGTGTCTGAATCAGAAAGGCTTACTGCAATGGGGAAAAGTTCTACAGCTTCCTCATCAACCTAAGAATTTCTGAAAGCCAGTTCTTGTCAAACGGGTAGTTATAGTCCAAAAACTTACAGCTATCTCATATAAGCACAAGTCATGACTGCTGAATTGACAATTACAGTATAAATCCAAAAAAAAAAAAAAAGATAACACCAAAACAATGTATCAGATGCCAACAATTCAGCAAGACTACATAAAATCCCATCTCATATATTTTTTGTCTTTTGTAGCTAACTACCAGTGGACCCTGATGCCTCTCCTCAAATGCTGGGTATGCCTACCCCTCCTGGCCTTCTCTGGAGTTGCTCTGAAGAGAGTTAGGTCAGATGAGGAGATAAAGGCATCCATGGTCCCATCATACTACATGCAGAAAGGGAGGGCTTTTTTTTTCTTGATATCCTAATCAATACCTTCTGCACACTTGCCTACTGATGTGCAATGGGGAAGTGCTGGTGTATGAGGTGACTCAGCCAATGATCTCTACCTTTCCTCACTAAGGACAATGCCCCCCCCCCCCATGTCCCTGGCCTCCATCAAGACTCGGGCATTAGCACTGTCCTGGCATATGCTCTCACCCCAAGGATGAGCATTCCCATCCTTGATACCAAAGCCACTAATTTCTCCCTCTGTGCCACAGTAGTGCCAAGTATTCCATATGTGGAGGAAACAGTGAACACTGGTTATTAAAAACAGAAAGACTCTCTCAGAATTCAGAATTCAACAAGGAACATAAACAGCCACAACTAAGGACTGCTGCAGCCTTTTAACACTGTAGAATTAGTCTGAAATGGTTTACTATACAAATTTCAGGTGAAGGTTCGGTGACCATGGGATGTTGAATTCCGGTTGGGTGAATCTCATGTTGCCGAACCTTCATGTGTGTGAGGTCCTGGTCAGAGAATGCACTGTGCATTCACATATATGTAGTCGGTGTTGTCAGTAGAGATCGTGGTACAGTGCAGATCGGGAAATTTCCCCCTTTCCCCACTGTAGTGCGATCTCGGAGTTGGAATATATAATTTGCAGGGGGGCTTTCCCCCTGCAAAAAACGTGTAGTTTAGTGTTGTGCAGTATGTTTGTACTGCTCACAACCAGAACTACAGTTACTGTTCTTACAGGTGTGGGGTGAATGGTATGTTGCATTATGCTGATTCGAATTATCGGCATGTTATTCGACATACTGAATTAATCTGTGTTCCTCGTTCGGTCATGTTTTTCAGTGTATTCGACATTGTTCCTTCCGTTCACCATTTATATGATAGTAAACTGCCTGAAACACTATAGCACTGTAAGAGCAGTCCCAAATGGCAAAACTGTCAGGGTCCTCGAAGGACTACACACAGTCATTGTTCAGGATTACTGCAACCTTAAAGCACATTAGCCACAGTTATGATGCTGTAACAGCAATCCTAAATGCTGAAAATATCTGTATACTGAAGAGGAATTACAGAACCTGTCCTAAACTGTGAAGCAGCAGTCCCAAAGATTAAGCAATCTCTCTCTCTCTCTTTCAGCTTTTCCTGGTTAGGGGTCGCCACAGCGGATCACCTTATCCGCTCATGATTGGCAGTGGAGTTTTACGGTGTTGAGTTGCCAGCCCAGTGCCCAACCTTCCATGGAAGGCACGCACACATGCACACACTCACTCCTAGGGCCAAGTTTAGCGTGTCCAATCCACTTGCAGCATATGTTTGGGGATGTGGGAGGAAACCGGAGCACCCGGAGGAAACCCACACGACCGCAGGGAGGACATGCAGACTCAGCAGAGGAGACACCCCAGCCAAAGATCGAACCAGAGAGCCTCTTGCTGTCAGGCGACAACGCTAACCGCTGCACCACCATGGCCGTCCTAGTCCCAAAGATTAAGCAATAAATGTAGGAAATGATAAGGAGCCCTAAAGCCATAAACCTACAATCTCTGCAGCACAAAGTGCTCTACCAACACCTCCCCAAATATTAAACAATGAAATACTCAGAGTGTACAGTCTGTAAAATAATTAAAAAATCTGACAGAGGTCCTAATAGATAAAGTATGGGACATAAACATATATTTCTTAAATAATGCAAATGTTTGGATTCTGTGTGATAGATCACTGTAAAATTGGGAATGATGTTTTAGGTCTACAGAGCTGAGGATATAAATAAATTACTCTTTTTTTTTTTTTTTTTTTGGAAAATACTTAGGTGGACCAAAGACTTTGCCTGCCTTCCTGGCTGCAGCACCAGTGGTGGCTTGTTGGACAATATCAGTATTAAAGGGCATTATTTCATAATAATCAACAGTAAGTCTACTCATGAGTCTTATAATCCTCCCTTGTGGCAATAATGGGCAGATGATGCATAATCTTTGAGCCAATTATGGTGTTGTGCCAAATCCTAATAACCACCCCCCCCCCCCCATACTTGATCATCTATGGTGGTCTTTAGAGACTCCTCTTTAACATTAGCAACCAAAAGACATTTATGTTGTTGAGGCAACATACACACATCCTTGAGCTAGGAAAAGGAAGGGGAGCTTGTAGGTCTATTTTGTTTAATTCTTCTTGAAAAAAAAAAGTCCATGAAATTTGTTCAGGAGGGTGCACAAAAATGGCAAGAAGCTGAGGAAATCAGGCGCTCTTTCTCTTTCTACCCGACTTCCCTATAATTTTTTTACGGGCAGCTACAGCCAAGGCTGATGTTTAGGATGACATTAGGTCAAAGAGAGTTAATGGCCATGACAGCCACCTAGCTGGTGTCTGTGGGGTCATTGGCAGTGGAAACAATAATGGTGTGGCAGACAACAGCAAAGCTAATGTTAGTTGGGAAAGCAATGCAAGAAAAGATGACAGTCTAGCAAAAGTGTACCGAGGAAATGTTGCTAGGGAGCCAGATGACATTAGAACTGCTGAGGTCAGTGACTGATCTGCTGAAGTGTAGAAGCTAATCGCTAAAGAGATCCATCTGCAAAAGAAAGTTTTCATGAACAGCAGACAAAAAATAAATAAAAAAAGACATTGCAGAAACTCTTTTTAAGACAGAAGCCAGTAGACCATAAATCTGTGGACAGAAAACAGAACAGGCAGAACCTGAAGACTTCTAAATAGGAAAAGTAACAGATGATCCTACGAAAAGGGTCTTGGCCAGGCAATGATACTGACCTGTCATTTGTTAGATGCATTTCTGAATAAAAAGGCATACCCACAGCACTGGGAGGCCAAAGACTCAAAAAAGTGTTTCTGTAAAGGGACAGACAAGCAGATGTCAGTGGTGAAGAAATGTCTACACCAAAGGACTAAAAGACTTCAAGAGTTAAAAAGATGAATTCGGATGCAAAGACATCGCTAGCAGCTACTATGACAATCAGTGTTGGTAAAAAGACCAAAGCAGGTAGCAATGGGGAAACAAAAAGTAAGTCTTTGCAAGGTAAGGAGATTTGGATCACTAAGTCATAACCCTCTCCTTAGAAGCCTTCTTACATTGACAGTAACAGTGATATCTGGATGTAGAAGTAGAAGAAGCTGATGTCTAGTCTTTAGCTTGTGTCTTCTCTCTGATCTGCTCCTTGTTACATTGGTAATAGATATCAAATGTTTTCTATTTAAAGCAATAAAGGCCACTGATAAGCCACAAAGACAGAATTTTGATGTTATGTTTAGGTTCCTAACAAATGAGGCAGACACACTGGTTGCCATTGTTTTGAGGTTTGGTTGCCAAAAAAACTAATGTTACTCCTTGGAGAAAGAATAGGCGGTACTATTTTACCCCTTGGGGAAAGGAGTAATTCTATGAGAGAGATCTAAAAACTGGAAACCATCAATAAGACAAAAATGTATTTCTGAAGAAAAGGGAAAATGGAATAGAAAAAGTTATTGATGCAATCATGCATTATCTTCTGTAGTAGTTCCTGATGATGGCTGCCTTTTATGTGGACCATATGCTAAAGAAGGCATGTGACAGTCCCACAAGATGAAGAACCAAATGTAATAAGTCACAGAGGAGATGTTAGCATCTAATATCACATTTTCTACCTCTCTCTCTCTCTTTCTTTAAATTAAAGTTATATACTTGCCCTAACTATGCATCTGTGCTGTCCATTTTCATTCTCCCTCAACATATGGATGACAGATCCAACCTCAGACCTGAATTGGCCACATATCTCAGACTTAGGGATCCAAGTCTCTAGCTCCTCCCTCTACCCATAAAGCCTACAAAACCTCAGATTACGTTTGCTGACTTATATATCCCAAGATAGAGCAGTAGAAGGAAAATAACAGTAAGCCAGAGCTGAAACCTATAACTGAAAGATTCCAAAAGGTCCATGAGATCACTCCAGAAGATAACAGGAAGGGGGAAAGGAGGGAGGGCAGGGAGTTGAGGAAGAATGAAAACGGACAGCACAGATGCATAGTTATGGTGCGTACATAACTTATAATATCCAATGTTGTCCTTTCAATTTCCTCATCATGCGGTACAGAATCTCCAGCTATGTGAATCTTGGGTGGCCTCATGGAAAGATATTCCAAAGAACTGCCAGACTAAAAGCAGCTCTGCTTCTAGAAGTCAAATCTAGTTTGCAATGAGCAATAAAGGTAAGAGCATCAGACCATGTAGCTGCTGTGCAAATATCATCACAAGAAAGCAGAAGAAGTGGCCATGGATCTAGCTGAATGTGCCTTACGAGGTTTTGATAGGGAGAGACCTGGCTGAGAATATACAAAGGAAATGCAATCAGTAATCCATTTGGCCAGGATAACCTTAGAAACTCATGATCCCAGTCTGTTTGTTGAAAAAGAAACACACTGGTCTATTTTCCTGAAATCTTTTGTCCCGCATAAATAGAAACATAGTTGTCTATGTACATTTAAAAGATGTAGCATGTATTCTCCGTAATCTGAAAAAGTTACTATCTTTGTCAACAACAATGAAAGGGAATTTGGATGACAGAGCCAGGAGTTCAGAAATCCTCCTTGTAGATGTAATACCCACTAAAATTGCTGTTTTCCAAGGCAAAACATTTAAATCAGATTTGGCTGAAGGTTCAAAAGGTTGTTCTGTCAACCCCTGAAGTATGACTGTCCAATCCCAAGGATGTGATGGATCTTTTACTGGAGGCCTGAGTAAGAAGGTCCCCTTTAGAAAAGCTTTGCACAGTTTGGAAGAACCTAGAGAGGTAGCTTTTCCCCCTGAATGAAAGTTTGATATGGCTACTAACTGTACTTTGGGGAAAAAGTAGCACCTTTCTGAAAAGAGAAGCTAAAAACTAAAAAAAAAAAAACAAAGAAATAGGAGCAGTAAAAGGGTCAATCTCCTTTTTAAGTGCCCAAATTGAGAATCTTTTCCATTTACTCCCATAAATCTTCCTAGGAGAAGCTTTCTGGGAAGAAAAAAGTATATGATGAACCGGGGAAGAAAGCCTGGGCTGTCTAGATATTAATGGAATTGAAGAAACCATGTGGTTAGTTTGAAGCCCAGAACTCTGGGGTGCTAAATCCCTGAGGGATGCGAGAGAAGCTCTGGACTAGGGTCCAGTATCTGGGGAGGATAACGAAGATGAGACCTCAGGAAGGGGAACCACACCTGGTGAGGCCAAAAGAGGGCAATGAGGATAACTTCAACCAACTGGGTATCTGTACAAATTTCGAAATAAGAGGTAGCAGGGACTAGGCAAAAAGAAGACCAGAGGGCCAAACGTGGACTACGGCATCTCTTGATAATGCCCCCGAGAAGGGATCAGGGCAAAGTACCTGATGCACTTGTTGTTGTAGGGAGATGCAAAGAGATCACAGCAAGGTTGGCCCCAACAACAAAAAATCTTCCCTGCCACTGACTGACACAGACCACTCATGAGGCATCAGAATGGACCGGCTGAGTTTGTCTATTAGTACACTGAATTTCCTTGGAATATGTGTTGCCATTAGAAAGTGGTTGGAGTACATCACCCACTGCCACAGTCTCATAGCTTCTTGGCAGAGGAGGTACGATTAGGTTCCTCCTTGTTTGTTGATGTACCAAACTATGGAGATGTTTGAATCGCAATAGTCCCCAGATATCTTGAAATGCCTGCAACACTAATAGGACTGCTCTCATCTCTAGGACATTGATGTGTAAATTGGTCTCTTGAGGGCACCATGTGCCTTTAACCATCCTTCTCCCAGCTGGGAGGCATTCATGGTCACTGTGGCCACTGAGCGAGACAGAACGAAGGGCCAGCCCAGGTAAAGGTCTTCTGACTAGATCCACAAACGAAGATGGTTTCTACATACCCAAGTGAGTCTGTGGCTGAAAAGGACAGAGGATGCAGCAGAACAGACCAGTAAAACAGCAAGAGTCCATACTAAGGGAACTAAGACTATAATCACTGCCACTGAACTTAGAGCCTGAAGGATAAGCCTGTCTAGGGGAACAGGATGAACAAGTATTTGCTGAACCTGAAACTTGATTTTATCTATACGATGAACAGGCAGAGAAACAATCTGATTTATTTTGTTTAACTGAGAACCTATGAACTCCAGGCTCTGCACCAGTTGTAGTTTGGATTTGGAAATGGATGAATTGTAATGCCTAGTGTTTGATAAAGCTGGAGCAAATAGTCCCTGGACTGTTCTAGGAAATGCTGGGTTGGGGCAGTCAGGAGAAAGTCATCTAAATATGGAAACACTCAGCATCCCAGCAGTCTCTGGTGAGCTTCTACCACTGCCAAACACTTTGTAAACACCCTGGAGGCTGTGGTGAGGCCAAAGGGCAGGGCTCTGAACCAATAGTGGCTGTCTCCCAACCGAAAGCGTAGGAATCTTGAGGAGTGTCTGTTCATTTTGATGTGATAGTACACATCCTGAATATCGACTGATCACATCCAATCGTCCTTGTGCAAAAAGGGCAGAATGGACTGAATCGTGACCATTCTGAACTTTGACTTCCTCACAAATGGATTCAAGATGCTTAGATCCAAAATTGGTCTCAGGTCCCCTGTCTTCTTTGGCACTAAAAAGATTTCTGAGTAAGTTCTAAATCCTCTTTGGTCTGGCGGGACCGTCTTTTGTCCAGCAGCTTCTGAATCTCTTGAGAGAGAGCTTCACTCTGACTGGGTGGAACGTAAGGAAGCTTTCTTCTTTTGGTTGGGGGAATCTGGAAAAATTTTTAGCATCCAAGAATCTTTTGTTGTGAAAGGTCTAAGGATCTGGATGCAAAGACAAGCGGTCTCCAACTGCCTCCAGAGGTAAGCAGTTGGGTAACCCTTCAAGAGCACTGAAAGAGTCTATCTGGAAAGGAATCTCAAAAACCTGGTTTTGCCATGAGGACAGCATCTTCCATTTGAACTCACTCCTTTGCCTCTGAAGGAGTTGTCCTCATGTGAATCCTGGATAGCTTCCTGGGATTTATGAAACTACATTTACTTGCCCTTCTTTGATTACAGAAAAGGGATAATTGGGGATAGAAAATAAGTCCCTATGGTAGACAGGGTTTCTCCTTCTTGTTCTCTCCTGGAGAGTATTTCTTTAACAGAAGAACCAAACAAGGACATTCCATCAAAAGAAGCATTGATGAAAGAAGACTTGAAAGGATCTGGAAAGTCACATGACCACATCTAGGTGTGTCTCGACACGGCAATGCCTGAATCGGAAGTCTGCGTGGTACCCTCCGCAGCACTGGATATCAACCTCATGGATGCACTGAAATGGATACCAGAGTGAACACCTGAAAGGATGATCTTTTATAGTATTCTACAGACATGGACTCTGAGAGGGATTTAGAGAGCTCCTTGGTCAAATCCTTCTGCAGTCTTGTAAAGTCTGCCAAATAATTCGGGGACCTCAAGGCAAAGGTCGCTGAAGCAAATATGTACTTTCCAAATATGTCCAATGCCCTGGACTCTATTTGTGGAATGGACAGAGGAGCTCTGCTCAGCTAGCTCCTTTTTAGTGGCTGTTGTCACATCCATGGCATCAAAAGGGACTCCTATGGCTCCAGTGGGGTCTGTTTTTTGGTGTTGCCAAAATCATGTCTTCATGAAGGGGAATTGGTTCAACAGAGTCTGGTTTCTTCCATGCTTGGTTAGAGATTAGGTTGATAAGCTCGTCAGCTGGGGGAGTCATCCAAGACATAGACGGGCCTGAAACAAAGGCTTCCAGAAATACTGATTCCTCCAGAGAAGAATTACCTGAGGATCGGGTCTATATCACTGCATCGAAAAGGCCGTTAATTAAACGGCTTTAAAATCGAAAATGCCAGTCATCAAAGTTGATCTTGTGGCGGGCTGTGCCCCCACATCCCTTGCTAATTATATATACCAACTCAGAGATCGCACTACAGTGAGCAAAGGGCAAATTGTCTGAAATTCACTGTACCGCAATTTCATAATATATACCTCAATGAACGGCATTTTCAATATTAAAGCCGTTTGATTAATGGTCTTTTTGATGCTGTGATATAGAACCCCGAGGATCAACCACCTTTCTGCTTAAGGCTCTCCAAAATGTTTCCAAATAACACATCATCAGGTGGTGATCCAGGGGACCCTGTCCCTTTGTCAAAGTCAGCATCCTCTGTAAGAGATTCCAAAGGGAAATCTATGTGCCTTCTTTTGCACATTCTCTTATGGGGAAACTCCTCAGCAGGATACAATGGGAAGGTGTCCAAAGAGAGGGGAAGTTCCTCCAAGGGAACTGTCTAGATGCTAGGTGATACTGGCTGTTCCTGTGGAATATGTCTGATGAGATCAGAGCTTGAACTTGCTGGGGGAATGAATGTAGGATCCAATGAACAGTGAGAGATTGGCTCTCTTGAACAAGAGAAACCCTCTCCACTACCTCAAAGGCAGATGGGTCAGGAGAAGCTGTGGCTGGTCACCTTAGAGCCAAAACTTCCAAAGCAGACAAGCCCTGACCCTGTCCCAATCCACACCTCGAGAAAGGAACCGGACTCAAGCTATTTAGTACCGAGTGACAAGAATATTTCTGACATCAGAGTAGATCCCGGCCCCATGGATCCGATACCAATGCTTTGGCTCTGAGACCCATCCCGATTCGAGGTGACAGAAGCAGAATTAGTGAAGGAAACTGTCAGAGTTAAAGACATAATCCTCTTTGCTCCGACACCAATTCTCTCGGGACATTTGGAATCGAGGGCTCCAAAACCATGGAACAGATTGGAGAGAGAGATATTACAATATGGGAAGTGGAAGGGAGGCTCACAGATGCAATGGAAGATGGAGTTGGAATAGTGCCTATCTGAAGCTGAGCTCTGAGTAACTTCATCATCCTATCCACTTCGGTCTCAGAGAGATTTCTGGAGGACCTGACAGACAAGGTAGTGGACTGTGGCCTAGAGTGTTTCCTTGGGGTGGTTTGCAGAAGGGGGAAGGGAACCAAGGAGACACTGGATCAGTCATGAACTTGGTTGAGCAAGTTCTGGGAGTCTTTGAATTACCAGAACTCAGAGCTGAGGTTTTTGGATCCAATGGCTGTATCAGAGATTTACTTGGTATAATTACTGGATCCAAAGGCTTAGGAGCAAAAGTTTTCCTTTTTGGATCCAAAGATCTTTGAATATTTTGAGGAGGTTCCCAAGTGGTAGAGGAAGTCTTAGGAGATCTAGGAGGGGACCACTTCCCAGACCTCGATGGAGCTTTGGGAAGTTTGCTGAGGGGTTGAGCCACGAAGGAGGGCGAGGAGGAGGAGGAAGAAAAAAAGTACAGTTGTGTACCTACCATAAATGTAGATGTTCGGGTGTACTCACTGTTGCAGTCATTACAATTGGGTTATCCTGCTGGCAGGCTACCCGCAGTCGGCCTGAATTCCAAAGTCCTGGTCCGGCGTTGGTTGCTGTTGCCTCTTCCCTGACGTCAGTGTGCCAGGAGTATAAAAGATGCAACCAATGCCATTTTCTTCAGTTTTTCTTGCCCCAGATGTCAGGTGCCCCCTAAAGGGTAGGCTAAATTATGCCAATAAGCATGCATGCACTAAAGAAAAATTTTCCTTCATCTACAAGCAAATAAACCACATAGGTTGTATAGAATAGAGAAGTACAGATAAGTCCCAGCAAAGGAAAGGGGGGGGGGTGGTGGGACAGTAACCTGGACTGCAACAGTGAATAAACTCGAACATCTACATTTATGATAGGTACACAACTGTACTATGTTCATCGTATTTCACTGTTGCAGTCATTTCAATTGGGTTGAATCCCAAAGCTAAGGTTGGGAGGCTGGGGCTAAATAGGATTAGGAGAGGCTATGAGGCCCTGTAGAACTGCACTGGCAAAGCCTGACCTGGATTTAGAGTAGAGAGGTAAGTGATAGTGCTTTGTAAAAGTGTGCACTGAACTCCACGTTGCAGCCTCTAAGATATCTTTGGTTGGTACTCCTCTGAGGAAGGCTGCTGAAGTGGCTGCTGCTCTGGTTGAATGGGGCCTAATGCCCTTAGGCACTGATTTGCCATGCTGTGAATAGCAGAAACAAATGCAGTGACCTATCCATTTTGAAATAGTCTGCTTTGAGATAGCCTTTCCTTGTGATCCTGCAGCATATGCCACTAGAAGTTGATCAGTCTTTCTGAAAGCTTTGGTTCTGTGCAAGTAGAAGCATAGCTGCCTGTGAATGTCCAAAGAATGCAGAAGTATCTCACCCTTATTCTGTGGGTTTGGATAAAAGGTAGGCAAATTAATTGTTTGATTAAGGGCCACACTGGAGACTACCTTAGGCATAAATGTCGGGTTTGTCCTCAGAGAAACCCTGTCAGGATGGAAAATGATAAAAGGTTCCACAGCCATGAGTGCCTGTAACTCTGAGACTCGTCTTGTAGAGGTTATTGCTAGGAGCAGAGCTGTTTTCCAGGATAAGAATTTTATATCAGCTGTAGAGGCTGGCTCAAAAGGAGGCAGTGTGAGTTTTTCCAAGACATAATTGAGGTCCCATGTAGGTACTGGTGCTCTCCTTGGAGGTCTTATGTTTTTGGCCCCTCTGAGGTACTGCCTTAGTAATGGATGAGAAAAAATAGGTGGTTCTGTATTGTAATGAGCTGAAATGGCAGAGGCATGAATCTTTATTGATGAAAAGTATAGGCCTTTGTCCAGCATATCAGTTAAATATTGCAACATCTGAGGAATATTTGGAACAATCGTGTCAATTCCTTGTGCCTGGTTCCAAGCACAGAATCTCTTCCATTTGTCTGCATAGGATTTTCTGGTGCTAGGCCTCCTGGCCTCCAAAATAACATCCATCACCGCTTTAGAGAGAGGTGTGTTTTGTATGGCTACATTATCCGCCATGCTGCTAGATTTAAGGTCCTGAGTTGGCTGTGCAGGATCTGATTGCTTTGTTGGGTCAATAAGTGAGGAATTTGAGGTAATGTCCAGGCTGGGCATTGAGACAAGTTCTTTAGGATTGGGTGCCAGTGCTGGCGGGGCCAGTCTGGGGCAATCATTTTTGGCTTCTCTTGTCTGACCTTTAGGAGTACCTTGGGGAGGAGAGGCAGTGGCGGAAAGGCATATACTGTTAGGTTTTTCCAGCTGAAAGATAGGGCATCCACTTTCCATGCTTGCTTGTGATAAGTCCTTGTGCAGAATCTCTGTAGTTGGCAGTTGTGAGGGGAGGCAAATAGGTCTATGTCTGGGCATCCCCAGTTCCTTGTTATCATGCTGAAGACTTGTGGATCCAATTTCCACTATCTATTAGGTTTCTGCTTAGTTCATCTGCCAGAGTATTTATCTTTCCTGGCAGGAACTGTGCTTGCAGATGTACTTGGTAAGTCAATGCTGTATCCCATAAAATCATGGCTAGTCTGCAGAGGGGGTAGGAATGTGTGCCTCCCTGCTTGTTTATGTACCACATGACTGTAGTATTGTCCGTCTTTATCAATAGTTGTCCTGGATGAAGTAGATCCTTGAAGGCTGTCAGGGCATTCTGAACAGCTAGCATCTCTTTTTGATTTATATGTAGATGCATTTGGCTTGTGGTCCATTTGCCCCAAATACATCTTCCTGCCATATGGGCCCCCCAGGCATAATGTGATGCATCTGTTATTAATGTCTGCCTGGCTGTGGGTAAAGTGAATGGCTGTCCCTTGTTCTGGTGACGGGCCTTTGCCCACCATTGAAAATCCTGTTGCAGGCAGGGAATGAGGATAATTACTGTTTCCAGGCTGTGGCAATGTTGCGTCCAAACACTTTTTAGATACCATTGTAGTTTCCTCATATGCAGTTTTGCATATGGAATTAACAGAATGCAGGATGCCATGAATCCCAAAGCCTGCAGAATTTTTCTTGCAGATAACTGGGTCTTTGTTGCCAACATTTTGAAATAAGTAGTCAGTTGTCTTTGTTTGTCTGGCGTGAGATAAGCCATCTAGGCAGTTGTATTTAAGCTTGCACCCAGGAATATTATCTCTTGAGAGGGTACTAGCTTTCATTTCTTTTCGTTTACTGTGTACCCTAGGCATGTTAGCAATCTTTTTACAAACGCCAGATGCTGTAGTAGAATGTCTTTGTTCTCTGCTTGAATAAGACAGTCGTCCAAGTAAGGATAAATTTGTATTCCTCTTTGTCTGCAAAAAGCAATTACTGGTGCCAAGCATTTTGTGAAGACCCTGGGCGCAGCAGATAAGCCAAAGGGCAGTGCAGAGAATTGGTAGTGCATTGAGCCAGCTATAAATCTGAGGTATCTTCTGCATGACTGTCTGATTGGGACATGCAGGTATGCCTCTTTTAGGTCTAAAGTCACAAGCCAAGCCTTCTTGCCCAGCATGGGCAGAAGCTGCTGCAGAGTCAACATTTTGAATTTCGGAATATCCAGAAATGTGTTTAGAATAGACAGGTCCAGTATTGCTCTCCAGGCTTTGTCCTTTCTGGGCACCAAGAACAGCCTTGAGTAAAATCCTCGTCCCTGCTCTTGTTGTGGTACTTTCTGAATGGCCCTCATGTCCATGAGGGATGAAACTTGTTTTTGTGCCTCTGCCCATTGGTTGTGTGGCAGGTCTGGCATACCGTTTGTCCTTGGCAGGATGTGAAAGTGGAACCTGTAGCCTTGTGACACTATATTCAAGACCCATTTGTCCTGTGTGATCATGTGCCAATTTTGTGAAAAAAAGTGCTAGTTTTCCCCCTAAAGGAGCTGCCAGAAGATAAGTGTTTGGTGCTGGCAGGGGGAAGTCATTGGGACTGTTTTCTGTATGGCTGTGATTTATCTTCTCTGCTTTTGGAGGTAGAAGCACCCCATTGTTTAGACTTGTATGAGCCCTGGGGCTGGGATCTGCCTCTGGGGCATTTGTATCTGCCTCTATGTGGCCTGTCTGACACTGGAAAGGACCAATTCTTAGTAGGCCAGTTCCTGCTAAATCTGGGAGGCTGTACCTGTAAGAAATCCTTGACTGTTTGCATAGATTTAACTTTGTCCTCCATTTTCTTCAACACCTCTTCTACTTTAACACCAAACAAGGTATCATGCTGTAAAGGAGCATCTAATAATTTTGCTTTAACATGATCAGGCAGACTCTGTTCCTTTAACCAAGCATGCCTCCTAATGACAGAACTCGTAACAGCGGCCCTGCAGGAGGCCTCCAGAGAATCAAAACCACATTGCAAAGTATGCTTTCCCACTTGTTCTGCTGCATGCAACAAATCCTGCATTTCTATGTTTTCTGCACATTCAGAATTTGTCAACATTTTCTGTTTAAGCAGTGACATAAGGTATTGCTGATAATTAAGCATATGAAACTGACAATTTAAGGCCTTTACGGCCAAAGTAGCAGAAGTGTAAATCTTTTTCCCCCATCTGTCCAGGGCCCTTGAATCCCTATCAGAGGGGATAGGGTTTTTTGCAGTGGAAGCCTTGACCCCCCCTTGGGACCCTGAGAGATAGTTTTTGGGTCAGCAGCAGGGTTTTTATAAAGAAATATGTGTAAATCAGGAACCCTGTAGTATCTGTCTGGCTTAACAGGAGCAAGAGGTAAAGAGTCAGGAGACAGACCAGATTCTGAAAATACATCATCTACAATGTCTAAAACAGGAGGAATTGCAAGGGGCCTGTGCTGAGGTAATAAAAGGAAATCACTGAGCCTTTTCTTAGATTCTGGGTAATCTTGGCTCTCCCAGTGGAAGTGCTCCCTCATAGTATGCAGGGTCTCCCCAAATGAATAATCCTCAGGAGGAGAGGCTGAAGGGATAGATTCTTCAGCATCAGAATCCTCATAGGGAGGAAGAGAGTATTCCTGTTCAGAAGTGGAATCAGAGGAAATGGAAACCTGATCTGAAGATGCATATTCTGTCTCTTGCCTAGGCCTCTTATCAGGAGGGGGATGGGAACCCCTGATCAAAGTAATTAGGTCTTCAGCCATTTTAATCATCTGTTTTTTAGGCATGGAGGCCTGTCCAGGGGAATGTTGTACTTGTTTCTTTGTCTTTAGAGGTGCTTTAGTCTTTGCCTTTGAAGCTGAAGTCGTTTTCACATATAGCTGTGTAGGTCTGTAAACACCCTCAGAAGCCGATGCCTGCTCAGCGGCTGTGGACCCATCTGAGGGAATAGTTTCCGAGGGTCCAATACCTTGAGTTTCCAGCGGCCTAGTCGGCTCCGCGTGGGAGTCGGAAGCAGCCTGTGGCTCTGAGGTAGCGGCCGTCAGGGGCTGCGAAAGCGCCTCACTGAGAACCAGTGAACCAGCGACTGGCCTAGCAGAAACCTCGTCGTCAGTTTTGGACCTCGGATGCCTGTCCTTTTCTTAGTGCTTTTTATAAACTCCGGTAGGGGGCTGTTCCGACGGCATTATATAATTAAATCTTCTGCCAAAGTAATGAAATACAAAATCGAACCAACGCTTAATAGTGCGTTGGTTAAATCTAGCACAAAACCGACAACTAGCAACGTCGTGGCCAGGGCCTAGGCAAGGAATACAGTAAGAATGAAAATCCTTATGAGGTATTTGCTTCCCACAAGAAATACAATTATTAACTTTTTCTGACATCGGTCTGGAGCAAGAAAAAAGTTTCCCCAACGGGGTACTTAGCTTTAATGAAGACTTTGTATCTGAAATGCGAATTTGAAAATCTAAGGAGTCGGCCGACCGGCACTTGCGAACTGCTTTTGCTTCGGGCATCGCGTGGCAAGAAAGACTGAAGAAAATGGAGTCGGCTGCATATTTTATACCCCTGGCGCACTGACATCAGGGAAGAGGCGACAGCAACCGATGCCAGATGAGGACTTTGGAATTCAGGCCGACTGCGGGTAGCCTGCCAGCAGGATAACCCAATTGTAATAACTGCAACAGTGAAGCACGATGAACATGGGGGTAGTAATCCCTTGAGGGACAACTTGTTCCTCCTATTTGCAATCAACCTAAAATTAAAAGCAACAGAGAGGGTACAACTAGTATTAAGGTGGGCTGCTCCTAGACGATAAATGCTCTCCCTGTGAGTATCAGCATTTCGAGTTTTATGCCCATAGGATGTTCATTTTTTAAATCTTATTGGCTTCTCGGCCATAGTTTGGAGAGAGGAAAAAAAAAAAGTAAAGACAGAGCGAATTTTTTTTTTAACAGCAAATAAAAAACTACTAACAATGGTAGCGGTACTTACCCTAAAAAGGGTAGGAAAAACTAAAGTAAAGAAGAAGAGGTACCAACAATGGTACACAACAAGAAACTTCCCAACAAGTTAGAAAAAGGGAGCAGTGAAGGAAATCACTGCTGGGTAGAAACTATGAACACTAAACAGAAAAAGAGGGAGGCTGTAGAGAAGTTAATTTAACAAGAATCCTGAAGAAAATCTACTCACAAAAGCTCAAAAGATTTTGCCAAAGGTTCTAAGGGAGGATCCGCATCTGTGCGGGATGGCAGCAAACGAGATCTGACATATTGTAGGCTATCTGGGGAATTATGGGTAGTGGGAGGAGTTCGAGAGTGGGTTCCATAAGTGTGAGATATGTGGCCAAGTCAGATCCATAACCCATATGTTGAGGAAGAATGAAAAGGACAACATCAGAGCAAAGTTCATATCTAACTAGAAGCATTATGACAATATATGAGTGAGTAAATGATGAAAAAATAACGCACAAGTGAATTTTCAATTCTGAGTGGTTATTAATTGTTTTAAACAAACACGGACTTTTGGCACATCCAGTACTGCATACAATTTCTTTTTGTTTTTGTCTTTTGAATTTGCTTACATTGATTTGCTTATTTAGTGGTGTGAAATGTCAAGAACACTAGTTTCTGAAATCTCCACAGACACTATTTTCTGAACTCTACTTTTCTTTAAAAATATCACAGGATCTTCAACATCAACCTGTTCTACCAGCTCCTGAAGTCCTTCTTAAGCAGCTGTTACTGGTTTCTTAACTTAAAACACAGGAACTAGCCTTTTCATCTCTGTCTTTATAATCTTCAAAAGTCTCCTTAACTTATCTACCTAATAAGTTCTTACTAATAAACATTCTGTAATTCCTGATTAATACTGCCAGGTAACCCAAAGTCTTGTTAACAAATCTGTCTTCTCAACAGCACCTCAAATTTAGCATCTATTTCCTCTAAGTCTATGATGTCAAACACCCTCCTTCATGTTCCAAAGGATCATGGAGGAAATTCATATTTTTTTATTATTATTTACGTAATTTGTAGTGGATAAAACACACTGAGTACAAATGTCCTAAGTTCAGTCCATTTTTTTTACAATCTTAAATTAGTAGACAAAAACAAAATTTCATTTTTGAATGATACAGGTTTCTACCTCCAAAAGAATATTCAAAATTTGTCTTTGGTACAAGATCGAGCATTCCTTTGCTTGGGTCTCCGTCCGGTTATTACTTAGTCATGTCTCTTCAATAAATATACTAGGTGGTAATGGGCAAAAGTCTTGACATGCAGAAGTTTCCTTCTGCTCGGAGAGGCAATAATCACTTGACTTTATCTGGCTACAGCCTTCTCAGTTAACATCCTTCTAGCAAGTGCTTTCAAGTCTGCTGTTACTTGCTCTGCTGTACTTTAATGTTTGGGGTATATGATCTAGCATAAACAGCAGAACAGTACCTTCACATCAAAATAGTACATTTACAAAAAAGAAGTAAATTTCTCATTAGTTAACATCCACTATATCACACACCACTTATTACCTAGAAATCCATGCAGTATGGTTTGCAATGTAGAGGTCAGGAATATTCACCATTAAGATGTTTCACCACATCCTTATCTGGGGTAGATCAATGAGGTGGTGGCATGTGCATTGTGTCTCCTTTATGTGGCTACTTTCACTGTGGAGGCGGCAGCAGGGTGAGAGACCATAAAAGTAGAGTTCATAACCCGAGAAGTGTACTTCTCATCTGTCCCATGACCATGCCTGTAAGTTTATCTGGAGTCTTTCATGCAGATATAATTGCTACTCTGAAGGCTAGTACAAGATGCAAAACCATTCTAGTTTGGTATCCTGGAAGATCAAATATTTGGTCATTTCCTGTAATTTCTTATAGATTATGGCATTATGAAAATTCAGCTGCTTTCCTACTTCTAAAAAGGAACACAGACATTGAATATGCTCATGGGAGAGAGACAAACCTGTGAAAGAGGGTATGGGGCATACACAAGCTCAGTTTTTTTCCCATAAACTTTATTTTATTTTTGTTATAACAACCATCAACAAGTTCATATATACATAGTATTTAACTAGGGTTTAAACAAACAAACAAAAAGAAAACTATGTACATTTATAGACATCTGTGTCATTCGACCAATCTAAACATATATTTGGTACCATAAATCATTCATGCATTATACACTTATGATACAAGAATGTGGGGGGATTGAGAGCTTAAGCTTAACTTGCATGCATTAGTTACAAAAGATCATGACATTTATTAAGACGCTAGTGTATTTCCCAAACTTCCAGATGATTAACTCCCTTATTTTCGTGTCTTATCAATTTGTATGCTAACAGATGTTTAATTACCATTTTTTTTAATTCTCCCCATGAAATTGTCAGCCTAGCCATCCATTTGGAAGCTATGTAAAGTTTCATCAGACGAAATAGAATAATAAGCATGCTAGCCTGGATGGGAAATGAGTTTGTGGGAGGAATGTAAAGTAATGTAAATTCCCATGTTAATGTTGATTTTTCATATCCCATCTTCTGAAGATGAATCATTAGTGAATTTCAGAGCTTGTATACACATTTACAACTCTAAAACAGGTGGGAGTAAGTCCGCTTTCTGTTGTTTACAATAAGGGCAATTTTCAGAGATGGATTTATTAAATTTACGAAGTACCATGGGGGTCAAATAGGCATTATTAATAATCATGAGTTGGGTATACATTCGTTTTTTTTAAGGGACGTACCTTGATAATTGTTTTGATTGCTTGTTTTATTTGTTGCTTCTATATTTAGGGGTTCAGTTTTAGCCAACAGTTGAGAAGAGCATATTTTCCTGGTATTTGATCTCAGTTACGATTTTGTATGTATCAGATATCATTGTTCCACTAGATAACATTAACTTGCTCAAGGCTTCCCAGTTTTCTATGTCCACAATATTTAAATTACTATTATGGAGGTAGCTATAGCCAGTTCTTTAATTTGCCTGAGAATAATTGTACATGTCTTGGGTAATTTGAGATGGGATCTTAATTCCATAATGGAGCTCTCCCGGTAGGGATAGAAGTCAAGGATTCTTTTATCCTTTAACAGGGGAAAATTACTTGGGTTAATCATCAAATTATTGAGTCTTAGGTTAGGATTAAGATGCAAGGGCTGTACAGTTTCCCATGCTGTCGATAATTTTAGGTCTGTAAAGAGTTTCTGAGTATTAGTAATAAAGTATTTTAATGGGTCAATGATCTTGTAATTTGTCAACGTTTTTTTTGTAAAGAAAAGGAAGTGCTTTCGGATTAAAATTGAGTGATTTTACACATTTGTAGTATATTTTTAGCCATATTGGTGACCATGTTTGGATTACTGGATTATATTCCACGATTTTTATTATCCTACTACTGTTGATGTTGAAAAACAGCCTGAAGTCCGGCAGATTTAGTCCCCTTATTGTTTTTGGCTGCGTTCATTTTTGGTATGATACCCTTACTGATTTAGGGGACCATATGAATTTAGCTAAAAACATATGTAGTTGTACAAAAATTTTGTTGTGAACTATAACTTGGGAGGTCATAAATGTATATAATAATCTAGGCAGTATATTCATCTTGACTATAGCAACCTTAGATAGGAAGGGTAGCTTTAGATTCTTCTGTCTGTTACAGTCCTGCATTATATTTTGCCATTTATTCAAAATGTTATCTTGATAAAATTCCTTTTTGTTTTGGTAGAAGGTAATGCCAAGGTATCTTGTAGACTGTGTTATTTTGATTGTGTCTAAGATTGTGAGTGATAATACTAATTTAGGGGGCTTAGAGGGAATATACTGGTTTTGTTTAGATTAAGTTTGTAATTAGAGAGTTTAGAAAATGTATTAATTGCATTCAATATCTTGTCTATATCAGAGTTTTGGTAGGAAAAATATAAGTTTAAGTCATCAGCAAAAGCTGTCAATTAAATTCTATTACTGAAGAGTACTGGAGGATTGTAACAGCTATGTTGTTTAATATACAGAAAAAGTGGTTTAAGATGTAGGTTAAATAGAAACGGGGATAGTGGGCAGCCTTGTCTTGTCCCATTTTTAATCATGATTCTATTAGATAGGTTACTACTTACGTATAGATTTGTATAGGATTTATCATATAATGTTTTAATTATTTGAATGTATTTACTGGGGAATGTGAAACAGGGTAACATTGAGAGAAGAAAATTTAGGTTCAGTCTATTGAATGTCTTATATGCATCAACTACCATTGTAAAAAATGGGATTTTCTTTTGATTTGCAAATGTTACTAATGCTTCTAAAGTAAGGTTGTTATCACAGGTTTTTCTAGAAGGGGTAAATCCAGATTGTTCAGGCAAGATGATTTTTTTGAGTCTATTAGCAAGGATAGATGTAAAAATTTTTACATAAAGATTTAATAGCGAGATGGGTCTATAACTCTTGGGGTCTTTAGGGTCTGAGTGATCTTTCAATATAAAGACTGTTTTTGAAGAGTTAAGATGTATGTCCTTTACACTATTATTTACAATATAGTTGAATAGAAGTTGCAACATTTTAGCAATTAGTGGGATAAAGCTTTTATAAAATTCTGATGTGAATCTATCTGGGCCAAGTGGTTTGTGTGGTTTTAATTTCTTTCTTATGCCAATAATTTCCTGCAGTGATATAAGTTCTTTCAACATTTTCTGCTGATTAGAGTCAATTTTTGGGAATATTATATTCTGGAGGAAAGATGTTCTGCTATGTTCTGAGGTTTGCAGAGTTTGTTCCCCATATATCTGAGTATAGATTTGTTGAAAGAGGTTTAAGATTTCACTATTGCTATTATATATCTTGCCCGAGTAATTAATTTCTGTTACAGTAGGTATAGATTTATGGAGAGAAATTAGTCTAGCTAATACCCTTAATGGTAACTGTGCTCCCTCAGCATATTTGGCGAGGTTTCTTATTTTGTGAAATGAGAGATTTTTGGCCTCCATTAAGTATAAATCCCTTTGTGATTTAAGTAGTAGTTCTTTGGTTGTTTTATTAAAGCATTTTTGTAATTCTGGTTCCAGTTTTTGTATATTTTCCTTTATTGCTGTTTCTTCTTTCTTCTGTAATTTTTTATAATGTGCCACTTTACTAATAAGGAAACCTCTTATTTGAGATTTAGTTGTAGCCCATTCAATATCTACTGGCAGTTGGGAGGAAGGAATTTTAGCCAATAATGTTTTTAAAAAAAATACTGATATCTTCTATTATATCTTGCTTTAACAGGAGGTTGGGATTAAGGGACCAGTTGTAACTTCTTTTAAATAGTTTTTATCACTCCATTTGATATTTAAAGTGATTTTTGAATGATCAGAGAAAAATCTAGTATTAATAAAGCATTCTGTCTTTAAGTCTAAAAATATATCTGAGCTCAGGAAGAAATCAATTCTGGACCACATTTTGTGGCATTGTGAATAAAAGGTGAAATGTCCTGTTTTGGTGTCTTTTGTTTTATGTCTGAAGGGATCAAAGAGTTTAAAGTATTGTTTCAGTTCCGTAAGTGTGAGTGTAGCCTGTTTATTGTATGGTTTATTAGGGTTTGATCTGTCTACTAATGGGTTTTGGTAAACATTCCAGTCCCTTCCCTATGATTATATAGTGGTTTTCGAATTTAGTTAGAATATTATATAGGGACATAAAGTGTTGCTGATTGATACAAGGTGCATATATATTAAGAATTAAAACAGGTTTCTGACAAGCTGGGTTATTACTTGTTATATAGCACCATCTTCCATTTTTGTCAGATTCACATTTTATAATATTGTCCTGGAATGATTTTTTTTTAATTATTACAACCATGCCTGCACTGTTACATTTTCCCCAGATGCTACAATCTGTTTGATCCATTTTTTTCTCCAACCTTTGTCCATTGCTCTTTAGTCAGATGTGATTCTTGAATTAGAATGAAGTTTGCTTTGGTTTTGAAAGTGAGATGTAGAAACAGGTTTCTTTTATCTCGATTGTGGTCCCTTCACATTCCATCATTCAATCCCCTACATGTTTTTTAAACTATATGTTAGCCTTAGAAGTTGGGAGTGTACAGGATGATTTCTGCTAAGTGTATGTCTTTTATTCCGAAAACTAGAAGAATGACACATGGCCCCCTCTTGTCTCTCCCCAGTGCATAACCATTATCCCTCTGGACCAAGAAGGAAAGGGAAAATAAGAAAAGTTGTTTCTATTAATTGAGTTGTTACCATAAATATGGAATATTTGTACCATTGAAATGATGTTTCAAACTTGTAATTCCCCTTAATAGTAACACTCACTATAAAGAAAAAGCCTAACCTGCAAGCTCTCTATACAACACCTACTATCTACTTCTTAACTCTACTTAACAATATAACTATTTTGTATTTCAGAAAACAAGGGTACTAATATGGTTTAACTGACTAAGTACTTATATAATAACTCAAAGTTTACACGAAGAAAATATATTTTGTTTTTAACCAAAGCATTTAGATTATGTAACTAAGTTTATATAAGGAACAACTCCCTACAGTTTACACCATATACTCTCTTATGTGAATTTCCTAATATCCAATCGCCATCTACAAGTCTTCCATTCTCAAGTCCTTATATAGTTTCGACTTTTGAAGCTTAGTTTGCAGAGTTGGTGTTGGCTAGCTTGTTGTATATCAGTTTGTGCTAGTAATTTTGTATATAACAAACTGCTGTGTTAAGGATTATCAAGTATTTTTTCCAGCAGCTAGTTAGTATCTATTACTAAATAGCACAAAATAGCACAATAAACATTTACAGACTCAAATATAGACGTCTCTTTAGTAGTGTGTCTCATCATTAGAAAAGGTTCCTGGGAAAGATTCAGTTGTATCAGAATGTTATAACTCTGCATTCTATTCATCAGTGGTATTTGATGCTAGCCTTATTATCCTCTTAAAACTATTATCACATTAATGCAATTTAACTACACAGATATAAAGATAGACTATAATACAGTAAACATGTGTATTCAAAGTATGCAACCTCTCAGTATAGAGATGCAATATATTTTATAAATGTCAATTGTTAGCACTTCTATCCCAAGCATCACAACATACATTGTATTTTAGAATTCCCTCTGCTTACTGAAAACAGGTGCTCCTTTTAGTTGTAAAAACACTGTCAGCTTCGATTAAAATCGTTTATATTGTCATCAAGAATCAGAAGAACATTTCCACAGATAGCTTTGTGTAGCTCAGCGAGATCCAACAATTATTTCATTTAACACTAACTTTGTGTCAAAGTTTTGTGATGAAATCTTTAACTATAAACATTTTTATTCAGCGATCACACTGAATTACAGTACCTTGTAAGCAGTATGGAAAGTCCAGACCGAGCAGAGTCATTTTTAAGGTTCCTTTTCTATCGGTTAATGCTATATTTCTGGGAAGGTTAATGTTGCCCAAACATCCTTTCATTAGCTTTACAAGGAGCGGAAGATACTTTATTTACAAGTGCAAGGGATTTGGTATCCTTTTATTCTGCTCGACTGGAAAGCTTGGGCCGCCGTTTTTGTTTCTAGCAAACGTCATTATGCTTTGCCTTTCACCTCGTGTTAGGACATGGGAAAAGACAGGCCCAAAACAAACCCTGGCTCAAGTTTAGCTCTCCCCCACTGGGGCAGCATGGGCTCAGTCAGGACAGGATCAAAAGAGCATTCCTCCATTACAGTTCATTCATAACTCTAGTAATTCCTTAAAAATTGCTAAGAAGACTTCCTTGGCTTCTTTAGTCATCGCGACTGCATATCTGACTTCTTTATTGTAGAAGACTAGTGTATTTGGGTATTTCATCTGAAATTTTGACTTTTTGCAGAATGGGGATAATGCTTGCCTTACCTGTCGTATCTGGATAGGAAGATCTTGGGTAAAGGAGATCTGATTATTCCAGGTAATGAAGCCTTTTTTTTTGCAAGTAGAATGTTTGAAACATCTTGGTAGTTTAAGATTTTAACATAAACTGGTCTGGGTTTGTTTGACCTTTGTGCTTCTCTTAAAGCACAGTGGGCTCTTTCTATTATAAGTTGCTGGTGTTCAGCGGAGCCTTCTAATACAATGCTTAGTATTTGCTTAATGGATGTGCATAAAATTATGTTGTTTCTATGTGAGCGGGCTTCGTGATCTATTAATTTAGATTGTATGTCTTGTATTTATTTGCAGTTAGAGTCTGTCATTTGCTGTATTTTGTCCATTTTTAATTCGGTTTCCAATATTTTAGATTCCGATGTCTCTCTTCTAGATAGAATCTGGTTAAATGATTCTGCAAAGGGTTTAAATTGCAGAGGTCTTGTACTGCTTGTTGAAAAGGAAACAGAGCTGATTTATATGTCTTCTAGGCTAGCTGGCTGGTCTGGTTTACTTTTGGACGCCATTTTTGCATTTTCAGGTTGTTTTGCTGTTCTTTGCCTTTTTAATGTTATATCCTTTTCTGGTGATGTTAATACAGAGTATTTTGTTTTTGTTGTGATAGTTTCCATGCTGCTTTCTTCCTCTGACATTGTGACTGTTTCTTGCTTTTCAGATTATCATGCAGGCCTTTAAAGTCTTGCTTAATCTTGATTATTTGCAGTTTCTTCACAGTTTCTAAGGCACTCAATTGTTGCTGTAGTGTATCTTACAGATATTCAGTATATTATTTCTAAGTTTTAGTTCTCCCTTGTTCTTCAGATTCTAGTTTTATTCAGGGTTTTTTGAGAGAGCTAGGAATAGCAGTGTCTACAGAACTGAGGCTACCTTGTTCACTCCACAAGCTCAGGTTTCTGATGTTGTGAAACCATGCCTGAGATGTAAGATTCTGAGAAATGTTTGATGAGGAGCTCTATAGAATGACCAGAAATTATCAACCTCCATATATGGATGGACACAATCCAGATGGATAATAGTTCTTCAGTTTATTTAGCTAAGGTTTTAGTTAATTACAGAATTCCAACTGTATAATGAAGTATTACATGAAAGAAATTAAAGGATGAGCCCACCTTTGAGGACACAGTTTCTCTCAGGATGGTTTGGAGACTCTAATCTATTACCTGAAAGTCATTCCAAAGACTTGTCTGAACAGATCCCCAAGAAACCCTAAGCCTGGGTCCTCTTAAGTTACAGAATCAAATAACCACCTGTCATTGAAATCTTTAAAGTAACAGAACTGCCTGAATTATAAGAGGTCAGAGTGACCTGACAAGTGTTCACAACCCCAAAAGTTCTACAGGACTTATTTTTTGTGGAAACTAAATGCCAAACTGTTGAGATGGCAAATAAAATATCGGCATCCGCTTTACATAAAGAGAAAAGCAAGGGTTTTGGGGTGTGACAATAGGAGCATATATTTCACTTATCAGGAGAGAAGTGTGTTAGATGCATGGTTTATGTAGCAGGAAGTCAAAATACAGCAGTGTAAAGAGATTTTGGAAAAAATCAGAAGTAGTTTTGCAATGTGGAAAACTTTCAGCATATCTTTAAAAAGATACATGACTCATATATACATGTTAGGAAGTGGAGTTATGCAAGGGGAGTACATGCTTTTCTAATATGTAGAGACAGGGTTATTACCAATAATATTTGATGTTATTTGGGGGGTTCAAAGCTGAACCCAATAAAGTGAGGGGTGCTAGATTTTAAAAGAAAATAGGGTGGGGTGGGGTTAATCAGTCCATTGTTGTTGTTTTTTTATTTCCTGCATCTTTAAATTTGTACTGGGTGCTGATGAAAATGGAATAAGGGAAATGAGATGTATTAGAAGAAAGTTTGTGAAAAATACAAGGCACAGTAGTTAAGTATTCAGAAAGAAAAAAAAATAAGTACAGTTGTGTACACTTACCATAAATGTAGATGTTCAAGTGTATTCACTGTTGCAGTCATCACATGTGGGTTATCTGCCTGCAGGTAGCCCTCAGCCAGTCTGAATACCAGAGTCTTTGGATTTCTGCATCGGATGCTGTTGCTTCTTCCATGATGTCAGGTCATCAGGGGTATAAAACATGCAGCCGACGCCATTACATCAGTTTTTCTTGCCCCAGATGTCAGGTACCCCCACAACAGGAAGCAATTATATGGTATGTAACACCCCCAGCAAAAAGCAAATGCACAAGATATAATATATGCTAAACAAGAAGGAAAGGTAGAGCCAAAAGAAGCCAGGGGGGCTGGAGGGAGAGTAACCAGGACTGCAACAGTGAATACACTCAAACATCTACATTTACGGTAAGTGTACACAACTGTACTATGTTCTTCGTGTTTCACTGTTGCAGTCATCACATTTGGGTTGATTCCCAAAGCTAAGGAAGGGTGGAGGCAATTAAAGAGCATTAGGGCTAGCAATCAGGCCCTGTAAGACTGCTGTAACAAATCCGGCTCTGGATTTGGAAAAGACAGGCAGGTGGTAATGCTTGGTGAAAGTTTGTACCAAGCTCCAGGTAGCAACTTCCAGGATGTCTCTAGAAGGGACTCCTCTGAGAAATGCCGTAGAGGTAGATGTAGCCCTGGTGGAATGTGATCTTATCCCCTGTGGGGTAGGGTTCCCATGGTGCTTGTAGCAGAAATAGATGCAATGGGCTACCCATTTGGAAATGGTTTGCTTTGAAATGGCCTTCCCCTCTGCCCCTGCAGCAAAGCTAACTAGCAGCTGGTCAGACTTTCTGTGGCGCTTAGTTCTGTACAAATAGAATCTTAGCAGTCTGTGCAGGTGCAGAGAATGTAGTATCCTTTCCCCCTTATTTTGAGGATTAGGGAAAAAAGTAGGCAAATGAATGGACTGGTTTAGAGCCACACTAGACACCACCTTGGGCATAAAGGATGGATTAGTCCTGAGGGAAACCCTGTCCACATGGAAGATAATGAAGGGTTCCACTGCCATGAGGGCCTGCAGTTCAGACACTCTTCTTGCTGAAGTGATGGCTAGAAGTAAGGCTGTTTTCCAAGAAAGGAATTTCAGCTCTGTTGTAGCAGCTGGTTCAAAGGGGGAAGACTGAGTTTTTTCAATAGAAAGTTAAGGTCCCAGGCTGGAGTGGGAGCCTTCCTGGGGGAGGGGGTTCTTAAATTTTTGGTCCCTCTAAGGAATTGTTTTAGCAGGGGATGAGAAAAGAGGGGGAGCTCGGTATTACAATGTGCTGAAATGGCAGAGGCATGAATCTTAATTGAAGAGAAAGATAGGCCCTTGTGGAGCAATTCTGTTAAATAATCTAGAATATGAGGTAAGCTGGGCACCGTTGTGCCCATCCTCTGAGCCTGGCTCCAGAACAGTATCTTTTCCAATTTTCTAGTACTAGGTCTCTTTGCCTCAAGAATGACATCCAGCACCTGCTTACTGAGGGTTGCTACAGGTGGACTCAGGGAATTAGCCAAGCTGCAAGGTTCAGGGTTTGAAGCTGAGGGTACAGAATGTGGCCTGCCTGCTGGGACAGCAGGGAAGGGGTCTGAGGCAGGTGCCATGGTTGCAGCAGTGTCAGACTACGCAACAGGGGGTACCAGTCCTGGCGTGGCCAGTCTGGGGAAATCAGTATTGTCCTTGACTTGTCCTGTTTGATCTTTAGTACAACCTTCGAGAGGAGAGACAGAGGGGGAAAGGCATACATTGAGAGGCTTTCCCAGGTAAAGGACAGGGCATCCACTTTCCAAGCTTGACTGTGGGGAGTTCTGGTGCAGAATTTGTTCAAATGGTAGTTCTTGGGGGAGGCAAACAGGTCTACCTCTGGTGTCTCCCATTTGTTCCTCAAGAGCTTGAATATTTTGGGTTTCATTTTCCATTTGTGTGGGTCCATCAGATTTCTGCTTAAGTCGTCTGCCAGTGAATTTAGTTCGCCTGGTAGGAATTGAGCTTGCAATTTCACTTGGTAGCTCAAGGCTGTGTCCCACAGAGCCATGGCTAGTCTGCATTGTGGGTAGGAATGGGTTCCCCCCTGCTTATATACCACATAACTGTGGTGTTGTCTGTCTTTATCAATAGTTGTCCTGGAAGAATAAGGCATTTAAAGGCTGTCAGAGCATTTTGTACAGCTAACATTTCTTTTTGATTGATATGCAGGTGCATCTGTTTTGGGTTCCATTTGCCCTGAATGCACTGCCCTGCCATGTGAGCCCCCCATGCATAGTCTGATGCATCTGTTGTTAGAGTTTGGGAGGCAGGGGGAAGAGTGAAAGGGAGTCCCTTGTTGTGGTAGCAAGCCTCTGCCCACCAAAGGACCTCTGCCCTCAGACAAGGAATGATAGGAATAATTGTTTCCAGGTCCTGAGAATGTTGACACCATAGACTTTTCAGATACCACTGAAGTTTCCTCATATGCAGTCTTGCATATGGAATTAACAGAATGCAAGAGGCCATGAACCCGAGGGCTTGCAGGATTTTCCTTGCAGATAGCTGGGTTTTTGTGGCCAGTAGGTTGAAGTAGGTTGTCAAATAAACTTGTTTCTCCAAAGTGAGGAATGCCATCTGGGAAGTTGTGTTCAAGCTTGCTACCAGGAATACAATCTGTTGGCAGGGTACTAGGTGTGATTTCTTCTCATTGATGGTGTAGCCCAGTGAGGTTAGAAGTCTCTTTACAAATGCCTGGTATTATAATAGCAAGTCCTGACTTTCTGCCTGAATCAGGCAATCGTCCAACTATGGGTAAATCTGAATATTTTTCTGCCTGCAAAATGTAATGGCTGGAGTTAGGCACTTTGTGAATAACCTGGGCGCAGTAGATAAGCCAAAGGGAAGTGCAGAGAACTGATAGTGCATGGAGCCCGCCCTGAAATGTAAGTATTGTCTGCAGGATTCCCTTATTGGGATGTGGAGGTAAGCTTTTTTTTTTTAAGTCTAGGGTTGCCAGCCAGGCATCCTTGGCTAGCATAGGAAGAAGCTGTTGAAGAGTTAGCATTTTGAATTTTGGAACAACCAGAAAGGTGTTGAGAATAGACAGGTCCAGGATAGGATGCCAGAAGTTTTCTTTTCTGGGAACCAGGAACAGTCTTGAATAAAAACCTTGTCCCCTTTGTTCTGCTGGGACAGGTTGAATAGCCCTGATACTGAGGAGAGAGAGCATTTGTTTTCGAGCCTCCGCCCACTGATTTGGGGGGAGGTCTGGCCATCCACTTGGGGTTGGGAGTGAGTGGAAGTGGAATCTGTATCCTACGGAAACTATGTTTAAAACCCATTTGCCCTGGGTAATGAGTTCCCAGTTTTTTGCATGCAGGGCAAGCTTTCCACCTAAGGGAGCAAATAGTTGAGCAGGACTTGGAAGAGTGAAGGATAAGTCATTGTGCCATTTTTCCACAGGGGGTGGCTTATTGCTCCCTGCTTTGAAAGTGGCAGCCCCCCACTGCTTAGATCTGTGCATAGCCTGAGACTGACGTCTTGGTGGTCTGCTTCTCCTGGGTTTGGACTGAGAAGGCCTGGAAGGGACTGGAAAAGACCAGTTCTTTGAAGGCCAATGCCTACTGAATCTAGGCGGCTGTACTTGTAAGAAATATTTAACAGTTTGCATAGATTTAGCTTTTTCCTCTATCCTTTTGAGGACTTCTTCTGCTTTGTTGCCAAAAAGGTGGTCTTGGTTTAAGGGTCCATCAAGTAATTTAACTTTAACATGATCTGGCAAGTTTTGTCCCTTAAGCCAAGCATGCCTTCTAAGTATGGACCCAGTGACAGCAGCCCTGCAAGATACTTCTAAAGCATCAAAACCACATTGCAAAGTATGTTTACCAACTTGTTCAGCAGAATGCATTAACTCTTGCAAATCTTTGTGTTCATCACAGTCAGGAATTAACATCATTTTCTGTTTAAGTAGTCCCATAATATGCTGCTGATACTTTAACATATGAAACTGCCAATTTAAAGCCCTAATGGCCAAAGTAGACGAAGTGTATACCTTCTTACCCCATCTGTCTAAAGCTCTTGAGTCCCTACCAGAAGGGGTAGGATTTTTGGCAGTAGTAGCCTTAATGCCTTTTTGTCCTTGGGAAATGGTCTCTGGATCCTCAGTAGGATTACTGAAGAGGAATTTGTGAGAGTCAGGTACTCTGTAGTACCTGTCAGGTTTCCTGGGAGCTGCGGGCAAAGTGTCTAAGGTAAGGCTGGATTCCAAGAAAACATCATCTACAATCTCCAGAACAAGAGGGATAGCTAGAGGCCTGTGTTGAGGCAGGAATAAAAATTCCCTAAGTCTCTTTTTGGACTCCGAATAGTCCTGGCTTTCCCAGCGGAAATGTTCCCTAAGGGTATGCAAGGTTTCACCAAAAGAAAAATCTTCTGGAGGGGAAGCAGCGGGAATGGAATCCTCTGCATCGGAATCCTCATAAGTAGATAAGGGTAAATCCTGGTAGTCAGAAGGAACAGAGATATCAGATTCCTGATCAGAAGAATCAGAAAGAAAATCAGTTCTAGGTCTCTAAGAGGGGGAAGGCTGTCTTCTCCTAATTAAGGTAATAAGGTCTTCAGCCATTCTTATCATTTGTTTTTGAGGCATACGGGCCTGAGAATGCGGTTTGGTCGTCGGTTTTCTAGGTGTAGTGCAAGCTTTAGGCCTGAGGAATTTGGTATTCTTAGCTTGAAACAAAATCGTCAGTTTAATATGAAAATTGGTAGGCCTGAATACACCCTCAGAAGCTGGTGCCTGCACAGCGGCTCCTGACCCATGCAAGATAGAGACAGCTGCAGGTTCCATAGTCGAAGAAGCATCTCGCGGCATACCGGACTCTGAATGGGTCTCAGTAGAGGCCTGCGAATCTGTAGTAGTGGGTATCAGGGGCTGCGAAAGCGCCTCACTGAGTACCGGCAGACTGGCGACTAGCTTAACGGAAGCATCGTTGGCAGTTTTGGACCTATGCAGTCTGTCTCTGTCTTTATCCTTATATTTTTTCAGAAGATCGGTAGTCGGATGGCTTAACGAAGCCATTTCGGAGTACGGAGATCGAGAACGAAAGTACTTAGCTACAAAAATAGCCCAACGACGAATAGTTCGGGCGTTGAACAAGGCACAAAACCAACAGCGAGGGATGTCGTGGTCTGGGCCTAAACAGATGATGCAGTAAGAATGAAAATCCCTATGAGGTATTTGCTTTCCACAGCCAAGACAATTGTTAATTTTTTCTGATATCGGTTAGAACAAGAAAAAAGGATCTCCGACGGGGTACTTATCTTTATGAAGACTTCAGGTCTGAAACTCGAAAATGAAAATTTCAGGAGTCGGCCGACTGGCACTTGCGAACTGCTTCTGCTTCAGGCACCGCACGGCAAGAAAGACTGATGTAATGATGTCACGGAAGAAGCGACAGCATCCGACGCAGAAATCCGAAGACTCTAGTATTCAGGCTGGCTGAGGGCTACCTGCAGGCAGATAACCCAAATGTGATGACTGCAACAGTGAAACATGAAGAACATCAAGGTACTCTAACAATCAGGTTGTGGAGACTGAAAGTGAGGGCTAAATAGATGAAAAGAAAATTATGTTATGAAGCAGAAATTGAGACATTTTATTAAGTTCAACCCTGGAAAATTTAAATAAAAAACATGTTTATAAAAGAGAAACAGGAAAATGTCAAAGAAGTGGATGAAATAAGTGATTTTCTGCAAAGATTAAAGTTGGAAAAACTGCTCGTAAGGGGACAATGAGATATAAGCAGCAAAATGAAAAACTGTTTACAATTTGTGATACAGAAGAAGTAATGGACCATGCTTTAACAGAGTGTACAAGGATAAGATTTTCAAGAAAAGTCAAGCTACGACTGCTTTCAGTACACAAACCAGGTCACATTATTTGCCTCCTGAGAGATCTGTATACAGGAAAAGAAGCAACAGTCAGAACTGAGTATGAAACAAATGACAAGTTCAGGACTGGAAAAGGAGCAAAAGTATGTATATTGTTACTGAACATATTATGCAAAATGCTGGGTAAGACGAATCAGATGCTAGAATCAAAATTTCTGGGCGAAATATTAACAACCTAAGATATGAAGATGATACCACTTTGATGGCTGAAAGTGTGGAAGTGTCATCAAGTCTCATTAGTTCTGTGAGACTAGTCTAGTCCAGTTTTCAGGTTCTGCTGAATTCAGGACTGTGGTATAAGTTCCTGTGTTGCCCATATCCTTACTTGGATAGAAGGACGTTTCTCTGTTCACCAGTGAGAGTGGGGAGCTTTGAACAACTTATCTGTCCCTGGAGGAGTGGTCACAGCCCATCAACTTGTAGTTTATTTGCTGTTTTGGTAATTCCTATCTCTTTCATCTCCCTGCCTTAAAACCCGCATTTGCGCGGTTTTGCGCACCTTTTAGCTAGGGTTAAACTATTCCAGGCTCCACGGTCTGCTCGTCAATTTTTCCCTTAGAACTAGTCAAACTCTCAAATTAAGCACTCTAACTTTCCTTTTACAGCCCAGCACTTGCTCCAAGCTCTCAGTAAGCACTAATAAATGCTAACACTACACCTCCCCATTACTATACAATAGTACAAGGCTCCTTATTTCGTCCCTACCGGACAATCAGTAAAACAGTTCAGTTACCCATACAGGCATGTCCAAAGGGCAGTTTCAGGTATACTCTCCAGTCCAGCTGGTGAATCTGGGAATCTTGAGGCAATGTTACAATTGCCTTGTACACGGACAACCCTCTCCTCCTTCCAACAAACACAAATGTATGTGAGAGATGCAACTATATAGCCAAACTGGAGGCCAAGTTTTCTCAACCCAAGGCTGGAACAGCCAGTCAGGAGGAGAAGGGAAACACTTGCACCACACTTCCAGTCTCACATAAAACAGTCATACATGCACCAGCAAACAATACACAAAAACATACTCGGAGGCTCTAAATAAAAATCTGCCTAAGCAGCAGAGACCTCCAAAGCAGATATCCAAGCAACCTCCACCCTCAAACAACAACCACGTATCACATACTTCACAAAGTCAGTGTGCCACGTAACCACAGCCCTTAAGGCACAACAACACACCCAATACACTAGTAATAGGTGACTCTATTGTCAGGCACACTGACGTCCCACTCACTAGACTGAACAAGGAGAAGGTTACTGTAAGCTGCCTGTCGGGTGCCAGGATCCGCCACATAACACAAGCACTCAAGTCACTCCAAAACAAGTACAAATATGACTCTGTCATTGTACATGTTGGTGTGAATAACCTGAGATGTACCTCCCTGGACTACATGAAAAGAGACATAGAGGAGCTCTCTGATCATATAGCCCAGGCCGGTATGATCCTGACCCTGAGTAGCATCTTGCCCTCACCAAGAATGATGCCACAGTACGAAGAAAAAATTATCAGGTTTAACAATTGGCTAAGCTATTGGTGTCGTTCAAAGGGGATCCAGTGTCTATCAGCCTGGGACGACATGCTCGACAAGCCATGCTGCTTCGCCAGAGATGGCTTGCACCTGTCGCCCTTTGGCTTTCGAATAATGGCCAAGGTTCTTGCCACCCCCATAGTGCCTTTTTTTAGGCAAGGCTCAAAAGCCAAAGCCACCTCCATAAACAACACAAGAAACCAGAAACTGAGGGCAATGCTACTCAATGCCAGAAGTCTAAACCTCAAAATGCATGCACTCGAGGCACTCCTTAGCATGGAGCAAATCGATATCTGTGCAGTAACAGAAACCTGGTTCAAAGCTCCAGAGAGCACCCCAGCACTACCAGGCTACAACTCATACCATACCTTTCAGCCCCAGAACCCGGACCGAAATACAAAAGGAGGGGGTGTATCCATTTTCATAAAGGATACCCACACCTCCAGGTTAGTAGCACAGCACAAGGCCTCAGAGACCATCCATGTGCAACTAACAGTGGGCAAAGCTGCTTTTCAGATCGTAGCCTGCTACAGATCACCTACCTTGTCTCAGGCCCCCACTCAGCATTCCTGAGAACATTGGAAAATATAAAGGTCCTACCTAACACCATGATATTGGGAGATTTCAACTACCCAAACATTGACTGGGATAACTACTCAAGTACAAAC
The DNA here is from genome assembly GCF_019279795.1 of Protopterus annectens. Taxonomy (NCBI): domain Eukaryota; kingdom Metazoa; phylum Chordata; order Ceratodontiformes; family Protopteridae; genus Protopterus; species Protopterus annectens. The sequence goes on along the minus strand of NC_056742.1, from coordinate 117,102,460 downwards.
TCCTTTGCCCAACGCTTCCTAGAGTTTATAAACTCAAACACCCTGGAACAGCTGGTCACCACGCCCACAAGATGTGACAACATACTGGACCTGATCATCACCAACATGAGGGATCAGTGCTCCACATCAGAGGTAAACCCCTTGCTGGTAAGATCAGATCATAAACTAATCACACTGGACATCCACATCCCGACCCCACCCCCAGTCAAGGAAACCACTGTGAAAAACTTTTCAAAAGCCAACTTCACACTTCTCAAGACCGAGGTGGAAAGTTTCAAAACCCCCTTGCTAAAGGATAATGCTGCCCAAACCGCAGAATCCTTTGCAAATGCATTCTATGAGCATCTACAGGAATGCATGGATCGAGCCATCCCAAGTAAAACCAAGACTCACTCCTCCAAAAAGAGTAAACCAGTCTGGTGGTCCCCGGACATAAATAAGCTATACAACAGAAGGAGGAAACTACTACATGATAGAGCAAAATCCCAAAAAGGAAAGGCATCACTGATCAATATTAGCAAGAAACTGTGATCCCTCATAAAATCATCCAAGGCCAGTTTCAAAAGAAAACTTGCCAAAGACTCTAAAGATAACCACAAAGCCTTCTTTAGCTATATCAAGAATCTAGGTGGCACCTCTCAGATATGCTCTGAGCTAGTGTAAAATGGCAAAAAATACACTGAACCAACTGACATTGCCAACATCCTGGCTGACAAGTTCAGTGCAAACTTCACCCCCCCTCACCCCTAAAAGGGCCCGTGTCCATCCCAAAAGAATGCAGAGGCTCAGACATCATTGACATGCAGGTAAAAACAGCCCTCTCCAAAGCTAAGAACACAGCATCAATGGGACCGGACGGTATCCCAGGCTGCGTCTTACACGAGCTCCAAAAGGAACTAAACCCTCACCTAAATTCACTGTTCAAACTTAACCTTACCACAGGCTGTGTACCCAAAGAATGTCATACAGCAACAGTCATCCCCGCTCCACAAAGGTGGTGCCACAACAGAACCTGGGAACTATCGCCCTATAAGCCTGACTAGCCTGGTCTGCAAAGCTATGGAGAGAATCATCATGGAACTCATAAACAGAGACATTGGGAACCTCCAGACACTGGACCCTACCCAATTCGGCTTTGTTAAAGGCAGATCCTGCCACCTAAATCTAGATGACTTCTTTGAAACAGTTACCAAGGCCATAGATGAAGGAAAGGTAGTCCACACAGCCTACCTGGACCTCGCTAAGGCCTTTGGCAAAATTCCCCACTCTGGCATCATAGAGAAGCTCACCAGCTTGAACATTAACCCCCATGTCACAAGATGGGTGGCCAACTGGCTCACGGATAGAACACACATGGTCAGAGTTGCGGGTGCCATGTCCGACTCTAAACCAGTTACAAGCGGCGTCCCACAGGGCTCGGTCCTGGGACCCCTCCTGTTCGGTATATACTTCTCTGAGGTACAGGCAAGCACAGGACGACTATGGCTGACCAAGTTCGCAGATGACTGCAAACTGGGGGCCATAATCGACTCTCCAGCTGACACAAACATCCTCCAGAAGGGTCTTACAGAGACAGATACCTGGTGTCAGAACCATGGCCTCAAGGTGAATGCCAAAAAATGCACAGTCATCCCCTTTGGGAAAAACAAAATGCCCACGAATTATCACATAGGTGGTAATCCACTAAGTACAGAAGATGCAATTAGGGACCTGGGGACCCAGGTAGACAGCAACCTCCCCTTTGATAATCACATTGCCAAAGTGGTTAGAAATTCCTTCTATGTAGCCCACCTAATCACGAAAGGGTTCACCTCTAGATCAAGAAAGGTCATTGTGCCCCTCTACTCATCACTCATTAGGCCCATAATAGAGTACAATGCCCCATTTGGAATGAACCTTACTCGACACCTGCAACAGCTAGAAAGACCACAGAAGTACCTCACCAAGAGGATCATGGGCTTCAAAGAGATGCCCTATGCAGCTCGACTAAAGAAACTCCAGCTCTACTCTGTTGCTTACCGCCTGCTCAGAGGTGATCTCTGCCTGACGTATAAGGCCATGTCCAACCTGGAATTAATGGACATGCTCCACCTCAAGAAAACCAAATCTCTTAGAGCCACACGCTCCAGTGAATTAAACCTCAGCACAACAATAAACAGGACATGCTGGAGGGATAGATTCCTGTCCCAGAGACTTCCCTCGCTCTGGAATAGAATCCCAGTTTACGTTAGGCAGAGCCCCCCTCTGACTCTCTTCAAGAGAAATCTTGACAAGTGGATGGGAAATCATAAATGTACCCCTGGGATCGCTTCAGTGGCCCTGCTAGACAGAGGCCCAAGAAACTAATTTAAAAGGGAGGAGAAAGCCAACACATTCTGGCTAGGCTTATAAATGCCCTTGGGCAGATAGCCTAGTACCTACCTATGAACCTATGAGAACAGATGGAGAAGCAGAGACAGTGACAGACTTTGCTGTCCTGGGTTCTGGGATCAAAGATCTCTGCAGATGGATAAAAATTAAAAGGTGCTTGCATTTGGAAGGAAAGCTATGGCAAAAGTGGATGCAATTTGAAATAGCAAAGATATCACATTAACAACAGAGATCCATACAGTCAAAGCTCTGTTGTTTTTTCCAGTAATGAAATAGCTGCACTGTAAGTAAGGCCATGCTGCAGAAAACTGATGCTTTGAACTATGGTGCTAGAGAGAATGTTTAAATCCATGGACTGCTAGAAGATCAAATCAATTAGTACTTAAGGAAATAAACCCATATTGTTCACTGGCAAGCCTTATAGCAAAACTAAAACTTGCATATTTTGGCTGCATAACACAAAACAAGGATCACTGCAGGTGATATTGATGCTGGGAAAGATGAAAGGCAGAAGAAGAAGAAGAGGAGGAATACAGAGGCTAAGCTAGATATACAGCATTACTTGAAGCAATAAATATTAATCTGTAAGAACTAAAAGAAACTGTTTCTGCCAGACAGGCTTGAAGTGCTAAAATCCTTGAGGTCATGATGAGTCAGGCTCATCTAAATGACTGAACAACAACAACAACAATACTTAAGTCTGTTTTCAAGAAATAAGCACAGAGAGGTTATAATGAGAATAAGGATGTTACAAAAATGAAAAAAATAAATAATTGAAGTTCTGATGGAGGTAATGTGAAATATGGGTGCAAGGAATTACTGTATAGCAAATTATGGGATTGCAAAAATAGCATTAAGGCAAATAATATTACGGTTGTGGAGAAAGGAGATGGGAGGGTGAACTGTTACAACAAAAAAAGAAATTTGTTTTATTTATTGCATTTGATGTTAAAAATGCATGAAATGTATGTTACCATGCTGAAGAAATGTGAAAATTTTCATGTGTCAATATATAAGTACCACTGGATCTTTTACAACCCCCTGAAAAACCATCAACTCAAGCACAATGGACCTCAGTTTAATGTGTCATGCAAAGGATGCACACGCAGGAGTACAACATCCCTTTATGCTACACTGCAGTCCAAGTACTGGAAAACAAATGCAAGCACTATGGGAAAAGAATCCACAACCTTCTGATTTTTAGCACAAAAGGCAAGTGTGCTACAGCCCCAGGAGCACAGCTTTTATTTTTCTTTTGATTATTTAATACATTTTGATTCCGCAATGCCCCTTGACCTTTAGTGCTTGTCACATATTATTCTGTTAATTTGTTCTTTATTATACCTTCTTTGAGGGGGGCAGCCATGAGCTGGAGGGGTCATGGATGCAGTCTCACTACAACTGGGAAGGATTTTTATTACAGTTTACCATGTCTACTAGTGCTGAACATGTACATTCATGCATATGCCCCACATGGATATTCACCTAGATTTTCCCAAAGCATCTATAAACACCTGCAGCAATACATCTGACCACCACCCAAGGGTGTTATCATACATTAATAAAGAAAGAAAACGTAAAGCTGGCACATGCTTTCCCAAATAGCTTCCTGAGACATTAAAGTAATGTGGGTCACTGGAACCATTCTTCTACGAGAATGAACTGCTTATGGACTACCTGATTAAGTTTCTACATGGTCCCATTTCACAGCACATTACTGCTAGTTTGGTACAGCTTGTAAGAAAGGCTTCCTCAGTGTAACAAAAAATAAACTAACCCGACCAATGCTAGGAAATGAGAAGTAAAAAAAAAAATGACTTGGCAACTTAAGCAACAAGTAAGCAGGTAAGGTAAAACACCATTTCATTCTCTGAAAAGCTAATCATGCAAGTATTTTAAAAAGCCCATGTATCATCTGAAGATAGTTTACTTTTTGCTTTCTTCTTCTACATCTCTGCTAAAAGTGTGCAGATAGGGGTACCCTTCATAATGTCAATCTACTTTTCGTCGAGATAAAAATGTTGTAAGTTTACAATCACGAACTCCCGGAAAGTACAGTTGTGTACACTTACCATAAATGTAGATGTTCAAGTGTATTCACTGTTGCAGTCATCACACTTGAGTTATCCTGCCATGGGTAGCCCACAGTCGGCCTGAATACCACAGGCTTAGTATTTCTGCATTGGTTGCTGTTGCTCCAGGACTGACTCAGGTCGTCAGTGGTATAAAATCAGGTAGCTGACGCCATTACATCATTTTTCTTGCCCCAAATGTCAGGCGCCCCCAAATAGGGAGCTAGGTTATGGTGGAAGAACACCACTAGTAGAAAGTAAATACCAAAAATCCCTGTAAGGAGTGAGGAAGAGAGAGAGAGAGAGACAGAGACAAGGGGGATGGAGGGTGGGAAACCAGGACTGCAACAGTGAATACACTCAGACATCTACATTTATGGTAAGTGTACACAACTGTACTATGTACTTCGTGTTTCACTGTTGCAGTAATCACACTTGGGTTGATTCCCAAAGCTGAAGTAAAGGGTGGAGGCAGTCAAGAGGAGTTGGGGCTGGCTAGGATGCCCTGCAAGACTGCGGTTGCAAAGCCTGCCCTGGATTTGGAGAAGATAGGCAGGTGGTAATGCTTGGCGAAGGTATGAACAGAACTCCATGTTGCAGCCTTCAGGATGTCCCTGGTAGGGACCCCTCTGAGAAAAGCTGCAGAGGTTGCCCTTGTGGAATGTGTCCTGACCCCCTTAGGAGGTGGTTTCCCATGGTGTTTGTAACAGAAATGGATACAGTGTGCTATCCATTTGGAGATGGTTTCTTTGGATATGGCCTTGCCCTCTGCCCCTGCTGCAAAGCTGACTAGTAATTGGTCAGTTTTCCTAAAGGGCTTAGTCCTATCCAGGTAGAATCTGAGCTGTCTGTGCACATCTAGAGAATGCAGAATCCTTCCCCCCTTATTTTGAGGTTTAGAGTAAAAGGTGGGCAAATGAATAGATTGGTTGAGAGCCACAATGGACACCACTTTAGGCATGAAAGTTGGGTTAGTCCTGAGGGAGACCTTGTCAGCATGAAAAATGATGAAGGGCTCCACAGCCATGAGTGCTTGTAGCTCTGAAACTTTCTAGCTGAAGTGATGGCCAGAAGCAAGGCTGTTTTCCAAGAGAGGAATTTTAACTCTGCTAAAGCTGCAGGCACATAGGGGGGGGGGTAGCGTGAGTTTTTCCAACACAAAGTTAAGGTCCCAAGCTGGGGTAGGAGCTCTTCTATGTGGCCTTAAAATTGTTAGCCCCTCTTAGGAACTGTTTGATGAGAGGGTGAGAAACGAGAGGTGGCTCTGTGCTGTAATGAGCAGAGATGGCAGAGGAATTAATTTTAACAGAAGAGAAGGACAGGCCTCTGTGAAGTAGGTCTGCTAGGTAATACAGGATGAGAGGTAAGGAGGGCTGTGCTTTTTCAGCCCCTTTAGCCTGGATCCAGGTGCAATACCTTTTCCACTTGTCAGCATAGGATTTTCTAGTGCTGGGACATCTGGCCTCATGTACAACATCCAGGACTTGCTTGCTTAGGCTGGCAACTGGAGGAGTGGTCAGGAAATAAGACAGGCTGCCAGTTTCAGAGTCTGCAATTGTGGATGCATGAATTCTCCATTCTGCTGGGTCAGGAGAGTTGGGATCTGAGGTAGGTACCATGGAAGCAGGGGTGACAGACTGTACAGCAGTGGGTACCAGTGTTGGCATGACCAGTCTGGGGCAATCAAGATTGCTCTTGGTTTTTCCTCCCTTATTTTGAGTAGTACCCTTGTAAGAAGCGGTAGAGGAGGAAATACATAGATCGAGAGGTTTACCCATTGGAAGGATAGGGCATCCACTTTCCAGGCCTTGCTGTGAGGTTCCATGGTGCAGAATTTGCTAAGCTGGTGGTTGTTCTGGGAGGCAAATAGGTCCACCTTCAGGGTGCCCCATTTCTGGGTTACAAGGTTGAAGGTGCTGTGGTTTAGTTGCCACTCATGTGGGTCTAGGAGATTTCTGATTAAGTTGTCTGCCAGAGAGTTTTGGGAGCCTGGCAGGAATTGTGCTAGCAGGTGAATTTGCATAGCTGAAGCCGTGTGCCAAAGGGTCATGGCTAGCCTGCAGAGGGGATAAGATTGAGTTCCTTCCTGCTTGCTGATGTACCAAATCACTGTGGTGTTGTCTGTTTTTGATTAGTAGAGGCCCCAGAGTCAGTAGGGGTCTGAAATCTGTCAGAGCATGCTGAACAGCTAGCATCTCTTTTTGGATGATGTGCAGATGTATTTGATTTGGGCTCCAGTGGCCTTGAATGCACCTGCCATCCAGTTACGCACCCCAGGCATAATCTGATGCATCTGTGGTTAAGGTCTGGGCAGCGTGGGGTTGTGAAAAGGGAAGGCTCTTGTTGTGGTTGCATGCTGCTGCCCACCAAAAAAAATCTTTCCTTAGACAAGGTATCATAGGTATGATAGTTTCCAGGTCATGACAGTGTTGACACCAAAGGCTTTTTAAGTACCATTTAAGTTTCCTCATATGCAGTCTGGCATATGGAATGAGTAGAATGCAGGAAGCCATGAACCCTAGAGCTTGCAGGATTTTCCTTGCGGATAACTGGGTCCTGGTGGCTAGTTGAGAGAAGTAGCCTGTCAGATAGGCTTGTTTTCTGGAGTACAGAATGCCATCTGGGATGCTGTGTCCAGGCTGGCTCCCAAGAATACAATTTTTTGAGTGGGGACTAGTTTGGATTTCTTTTTGTTTATAGTGTACCCCAGGGAGGTCAGTAGATCCTTTACAAACGTCAGGTGCTGTAACAGCTTTTCCTGACTGTCTGCCTGAATTACGCAGTCATCTAAGTAGGGTAAATTTGAATATTCCTTTGTCTGCAAAAATATATGGCAGGAGCCAGGCATTTTGTGAAAACTCTGGGAGCAGTGGGTAAGCCAAATGAAAGTGCAGAGAACTGAAAGTGCATAGATCCTGCCATGAAATGTAGATTTTTCCTGCAAGAATCCCTGATTGGGATGTGCAGATAGGCCTCTTTTAGGTCTACGGTGGCTAACCAAGCATTCTTGGACAGCACAGGAAGGAGCTTCTGGAGGGTGAGCATTTTGAATTTTGGTATCACCAGGAAGGTGTTTAGAGTTGCTAGACTGAGGATTGGGTGCCAGGTGCCCTCTTTTCTGGTTACCAGGAAAAGTCTGGAATAGAACCTTGGCCTATCTGGTCTGCAGGAACAAGCTGTATTGCCCTCATAGAGAGCAGGACTGAACTTGGTTTTGGGCCTCTGCTTACTGGTTTGGAGGAAGATCTGGGAACCCTTTTGGGGTTGGCAGTGTGTGGAAATAAAATTTGTACCCTTGGGACAGTGTTGAGGACCATCGGTCGTTGGTGATGGAGGCCCAATATTTTGCATGGAAGGCAAGTTTTCCTCCTAGGGGCACAAGCAGGTGGGCAGAGATAAGGGGTGGAGTTGAAAAGTCATTGTGAGTTCTTTCCATAAGGGGGTGGCTTAGCACTCCCTGTTTTTGAAGTGGAGGAACTTCATTGCTTAGATCTCTGCATTCCCTGAGACTGCTGTCGAGGGGGTCTAGTTCCCCTAAGTCTTGTCTGAGCTGGCCTTGAGGGGCTGGAAATGACCGGTGCTTGGAGGGACAATGCCTACTGAACCTCAGAGGCTGGACTTGCAAAAAGTCTTTAACTGTCTGCATAGATTTAGCTTTTTCTTCCATCTTTTTTAAAAACTCTTCTGCCTTAATGCCAAACAAATTGTCTTTGTTCAATGGTGCGTCCAATAGTTTTGATCTGACATGGTCTAGCAAGGTCTGTTCCTTAAGCCAAGCATGCCTTCTAAGTACAGAACCTGTGACTGCTGCCCTGTAGGATGCTTCTAGGGCATCAAAGCCACATTGCAAGGTGTGTTTACTAACTTGGCTTGCAGAATGCATAAGCTCCTGTAAATCTTTATTTTCTGCACAACCTGGAAAGGTAGATATTTTTTGTTTAAGGAGTTCCATTGTATGTTGCTTGTACTGCAGTGTGTGGAACTGACAATTTAGTGCTCTAATGGCAAGAGTTGCAGAGGTGTATACTTTTTTACCCCATCTGTCTAAAGCTCGGGAATCCCTGTACGAAGGAGTAGGACTCTTAGCTGTGGTTGCTTTTATTCCTTTAGGTCCGTGGGAGATGACCTCTGGGATTTTTGAAAGGAAATTTGTGTGAGTCTCTATTCTACTCTACTCTGTAATACTGGTCAGGTTTCCTGGGAGCAGGTAGTAGGGTGTCAGGAGTTAAACTGGATTCTATGAAAACATCATCCACAACATCCAGGACAGGAGGAATAGCTAAAGGTCTGTGTTGTGGTAAATCTAAAAATTCCCTGAGTCTCTTTTTGGACTGAGGATAGTCCTGACACTCCCATTGGAAATGCTTTCTCAAAGTATGTAGGGTTTCACCAAATAAAAAATCCTCTGGTGAAGAGGCAGAAGGAATGGATTTCTCTGCATCTGAATTCTCATAAGCAGACAAGGGCATGTCTTCATATTCAGAAACCTCAGAGTCATCGGACTCCTGGTCAGATAAAACTGCTGGGGACAAGTCTCTTTTTCTTTTAGAAGGGGTAGGCTGGCTTCCCCTAATAAGCATAAAGTCTTCCGCCATTTTAAGCATTTGAGACTGAGGCATGGAAGCAGGTGCTTAAGCTTGGGTTGTCGTTTTTTTAGGCGTAGTTCTTAACCTGGGCCTTAGAAATGTGGTAGTTTTAGAAAGAACTGAAGATGCAAAAGAAGTCGTCGGTTTGCTTCGAATATCAGTAGTGTGAAGAACTTCCTCGGAAGCTAGTGCCTGCTCAGCGGCTCCGGACCCATACAAGGTAGAGACATCCACAGGATCCTTAGTCAAAGAAGAGTCGCGCGGCATTCCAGACACCGAACGGGTCTCGGTAGTGGCCTGCGAATCCACAGAAGCGGGCATCATAGGCTGCAAAAGCGCCTCACTAAGGACTGGTGAACTGGCGACTAACTTAATGGAAGCGTCGTTGGCAGTTTTAGACCTGTGTGATCTGTGTCTGTCTTTATCCTTATGTTTTTTCAGAAGATCGGTAGTCGGATGGCTTACCGAAGCCATTTCGGAATATGGAGATCGAGAGTGAAAATATTTAGCTACGATAAGGGCCCGACGACTTATAGTTCTAGTGTTGAACAAAGCACACAACCGACAGCGAGGGACGTTGTGGTCATGGCCTAAACAGGTGACAGTAAGAATGTAAATCTCGGTATGGTATTTGCTTTCCATAGGCGAGACAATTGTTAACTTTTTCTGACATCGGTTAGAGCAAGAAAAAAGGATCCCCAATGGGGTACTTAGCTTTAGAAGACTTCAACTTCAATTTCGGAAACGAAAACTCGGGTAGCAGCTGACTGGCACTCGTGCGAACTGCTTCTACTTCGGGCTCCTCAGCAAGAAAGACTGATGTAATGGCTTCAGCTGCCTGATTTTATACCACTGATGACCTGACGTCAGTCCTGGAGTGACAGCAACTGATGCAGAAATACTAAGCCTCTGGTATTCGGGCCGACTGAGGGCTACCCCTGGCAGGATAACCCAAGTGTGATGACTGCAACAGTGAAACACGAAGAACATCATCACAATTCCTCTCCAGGAAAGTAACCACTTGGCCACCAATGATAAATTCACAAAAGGAAACAAATTACACCCACTGAAGTGGGGGGGGCTTTACCCCCACATCCCCCTACTTAAATATAACAACTCCGAGATCACACTACAGTGGAGAAAGGGCAAAGTTCATCATGGTGGCCAAGTGATTACTTTCCCAGAGAGGAAATATGATGTTCCGGGAGTTTGCAATTGTAAACTTATGTTTTTGTCTTGACATTTTGAAAGTCGATGAAAGGTGGGTCAACATTATGAAGAGGACCTGCAGATGGATATTATCTAGCTCTGATATCAGACTCATTGCATTCCGAAGGTGATGTACTTTGCAGTCTTTCTATCTGGTGTGACAAGAAAGATTTATTTTTCAAACAGTGATGTCAATTATGCAATATATGTAGAAGATGGACTACATGTAAAGTTTTCTGCTTTACAATGTTAAGTGAAATTCTGTAGCAAGAGAATGGCTTTTTATAAACATAGCATAAAACAGGATGCCTTAAACTACCATCAGTTTTACCAACCATTCTGTTAACTTTGGGTATTTGTCTTTGGACCAGCCAATCTACCTGGTTAGCAAATAGTAAATACATTCACCATATTAAATGGCAGGGGAAATGTAATGGATATTTTAGACAGTCTGACATGTAGCCACTTTCTGGTTCATAAATATGTAGCTTTAGTTTAAACAGATTTTAAACAAGGGGAAGATAATGGAAAACATTTTTAAAATGCTTGTCCTATGACTGTCTAAGCCTTTTCCACAGAGCAATTTCTTTGTGTGAGTTTCCTGAAAACACATTCCCCTTTATGGAAGTTTCCGGGGCCACATCTTAACCAAAATACTACTCACCCACTCAGTCTGTAAACAGCATTAACAACAAAACCAAGGTGCCAGAGTGTAGTATCCATTCATGTTACAATTCCATGCCACCCATATTACTTGCCTGCACTTTTTCAACTACCCTGTACTATAATTAATCTGATAAATAGACTGTACCTATTCAGCAATCTCTGTAGTCTTGTTGTGGGATATGTCATTCATCTTCCTCATCTTAGTAGGTTGTCGTGTGACTGATAAAAACTATTGTATTTAGCCACAAGGAAAGTATTACACATCAAAAGGGATGTTGGTGTGCTCAAATCCAGGAGATTTCTGACAATAAATGCTGTTCCATGGTATAGTGGTCATTCCAAGAAAGAATCTGGATACATTAGGATGGACAAAAAAAATAAGAATAAGAGAACTAGATGTTAAACAGACTGGACAGACTAACTTATGGAAGCAGGCTGGAAGCTCCACATTTACTTATTCAGAAGTAAAGAAAGAAAAAAAAAAGTTTCTTGCCAAGGACAGTAAAAAAAAAATACCCGACATATCAATGATGTCACTCTTGACAATGCAGGAAGGGCAACATGAGGTAGAGACAGAATGAACAGCTGTATAAAGAAGAAAAAGTAAAACCACAAAATTAGGGCACTGCTGTTTTGATGAAGCAATGACATGGTAAAATATACTAGCTGGGTAGGAGGTTCTATACTCAACAGGAGACAGGTGAAAAGTATGGATTGGACAAGCTGTAAAAGAAAACGAGCACAGATGACGAATGTCATTAAAATTATGTAGTAAGCTACAGGCATACAACAGATGTCTGTCTTCTTCCACCAGTTAATGACTGTTAAGTATCAAAGTCAAAGTCAAAGAAAACTTTACTGTCATTCAGAACTACACAGCAGTGTAGCTGAACGAAATTACAATGCTTCATTTTCAATGCAGGAAACAGTTGCACATATAGATAGCAGGAATTTAATAAGTAGCAATTTGTAAGTAAACTAGGACAGCAGTGACCCACACCCATCCCAGAACAGGAGACAAAAAAGATAAGGAACAATATGAAGGTAATATTGTCAAAATAAAATTGAAACAATAACAGCATATCTATGATTAGAACGAATTATTGCAGTTTGTATATTGCACTTTACAGTCCTTCAGTGTGTAGGTGAGCCACCTTAGTATTGCACTTAGTTATTGCACATCCATAAAAACAGCCCTTTGATAGGCTAGTTATGTAACAGACGTCATGGTTTGTTTTTCCAAAGAGTTTAACAGTCTAACGAAGAGTGGAAAGAAACTTTTTTAGTCTGGTGGTCTTACAATGCAGACTTCTGTATCTCCTGCCAGAGGATAGGAGAGTGTACAGACCATTGGCAGGATGTGTTAGATCGCTGGAAATCTTTTTGTCATCAACCTACTGAATATAATCAATACTTTGGTTTGAATGGAAAATTTCAGGGAGTCATGAGAAGTAAACAGAGGTCAAAACATTATTAATTTGCAGATGGATGGCACTGTTAAGATCATGCAAGCCCTGCACAGCCTAAATAGCTAGGCAATTCATTAGAAAGCTACAAAGCAGGAAAGGTGCAAGGACCACAGATCAAAAGCAAACCTATAGCTACGAGCTGAGAAAATGTGCAGCAGGTAACAGAATCAAACAGATGCAGCATAGTATTTCAGGAAAACATATGCACTTAAAACTGTCTGCAGATGTGTTACTGTTACATAATGGTACCTTTTTTTGTTCTAGTTTTTTACAGCACTCAGCAGTCTGCTTAGATATACCAGAAACCTGAATATGTACAAAAATGTTATTAGTGCAATGCCTGGGAGGGGCAAGAGACCTACTCGTATTGGCTTGTGTAGATGAACTTCATCAGAATAAGTTCCTGCATATGTTCATGGAAAATATCCTCCAGGGTCCGTCCCCACTCCTCTTCCAGCCATGTCCGGAATTCCTGCAAAACAGAAGCATGGAAGTATACACATAACACACCAGAATGCATTCAAAACACAGTGGCTACACACAAGAGTTTGTTGTGTTAGCAGATTTCAAGGATAAGTGCATTTGCATGAATAAACTTACCTTAATAGCAGATGTTCAAGTATTTGGATAACTACAGGTTCAAAGGTGATTGTAAGGGGCCTTTTTAAGCCTAGTCATACTTTCCAAATGTATCAGACAAGTTTTGATACTCTAGGGTTATTTTCAGGGGTATATCTAGGCTTGGGTATCAGCAATGAAGCATTTACAGGCTCCTCTGTCTATCAAGAGACTCATGTGCTAGACCAGCAGCAAATTTCTGATTCACTATCCACTGGTCTAAATTACATTTAGGGAAGAACTCTGCTTCACATGCATAATTAATGTAGAAATTTATAATACTAGTTGAAAATTGTGCAAAAGTAGACATGGTTCCTAGTCTGATCATTCTCAGCAATCAGACATCCTTGGGTATGCATGGCAGCAATCTTCTACCGCAGCATTTAGGGGAACCTGCTAGTAAAAAAAACAAGAATGCCACACAACACAGTCTTCTTTATGGCATTCAGAAAGAGGCAAATAACTAGTTTACCAAAAATAGTCAACAAAAGGCTGAAAGAACCCCACAATCTTAAACCAAGTTAACTAAAAGCACACTAAAGCAAATACAGTGAGCAATTTATTTGGAAACACTAAAATACACCACCAACTGACTATAGAAAAAGAAATAAAATGGTACACACAATGGATAACATTTCTTAGTGTCATAATCACACCAGTAACTCAAAGCCTGTGCAAGATACAAACTAAGTACAGACATAATCCAAGGACTGGCCATAAGTGCAGCAAGAGGGGGGACAGAGTTGGATCTGCAGCAATAATCTCATTTTGAGTATTGTTATACACATAGAAATATACTATTCATTATAAAGATCACAGGAATTTATAACAAGAGTGTGATAGCTCCAATCAGTGTGCCCTCAAATCCTTCTAATAACAGTATGATCGCCATTAGTCCCAGGCCAAACACACCGTGGTCCACCTCTGTAATGGAAATCCAGCTTGGAATATTTGGAAAAATGTGTGAATGGGGTTCAAGCACTATCCTCAGAGACATTTTTGGAAGACAAACTTTCAAAGAAATCTGGAAATGCAGCTAAATGATATGGGTACTTAAACTTAACCACCAAAGCCAAAGCTTTGCTTTTTTTAGGAAAAAGAAATGGCACAGATAACTAACCACTTGAAAAAGGTCTAGTTGGCTACTGGACAATCCTTTTTCAGCTTCATAAATAATAAAGACAGATGATCAGACTGTTTCAGTGAGTCTATCCTCTCAGTACAACAGCCGAATTGTCTGTGCACATCCAGTATATATAGCAGTATTTCACCTGTTCTGTTTAGGAAAAAAAGACTGGCAATTGACTAGATTGCTTCAAACAAACTTTACAGATTACTTTGGTTCAAAAGAGGGATATGTTCTTATATGTATCCTGAGCTTTGGAAAAATAAAAATTATGTACTCACTACAATGCTAGGGTTGTCATTCTCCACCTGGTTCAATTTGTGGGTTATGAGATCTGACTTGGACTGAAAACCAACAAATCTCCAAGACTTCAGCTAGCAAGCTCTACCTCATCTACCCATAATGACTCACTATCCCAGAGAACCTCAGATCAAGTTTGCCCATCACTGCCTCAACTAACAAAACACCAACCTAGTACAGATGACAAGGTACCCACAAACGAAGTAAAGCAATTTTCCTGACTCAATCATAATATGAAAAGGAACTTGCCACACAGGGGCAGGAGGGAGGAAAGGTTAAAACAGATGGAAAAAGATAACCTGATCTAGTGTTAAGGTGTGTATACAACTTTCGTATCACATGTTGCCGTCTCCATCTGGATTCAACCTGTGTGATACAATCCCCAGCCACGTGAAATGCCAGGAAGTTCTAAGGAAGACTATTCCACAATACAGTGGAATGAAAGGAAGTTGTGAACCTTGACTGAATGTCTAGCTATGAGTAGGACACAAAGGTATGGGGACCCACCCAAGTAGCAGCAGCACACAGATCATCCAACAAGGCTTTAGAGACAAAAGCAGTAGAAATATCCATGACTCTGGTAGAATGACCTTTTGGTTTGTGAAGCAAGGAATTTCCCTTCACACTGTATGCACAAACAATGCAATCTAACAACCACTTGGACAGAGTAACCTTAGAAACAGGCTGACCCAATTGAGATCTGGAAAAATTTGACTAACAACTGTGTACACTTCCTGAAAAATTTCTTCCTACCCAGATAAAATCTCAAATGCCTAAGAATGTCAAAGCAATACAGCAAATATCCTCTCTTGCTGGTGAAATCAGGGAAAAACATAGGAAGTTGTACTGACTGATTCAAGTTTTCTCAGTGGCCACCTTGGGGAGATAGGAAGAATACATAGAAAGTGACACCCCTTTCTTTATGGAAAATCAAATATGGTGGGACAGAAGAGAGGGTCTGCAACTCATACATGCATCTCACAGAAGTGCCAGCTACCAATAACAGCATCTTCCAAGAGAAAGCAGATTTAAATGGGTGGCCCACCAGCACCTATAACATGAAAGGCAAATGCAATGGTGGAAGAGTGTCCCAAAGAGGAGGACATAGCAAGAAAGTACCCTTCAGAAAACACCTCAAAATCTTCAGAGAGCTAAAGGTACTTGATTGCTGCCAACATGAAAGTTTGAAATAGCTGCCAATTGCACTTCAATCACAGAATAAATAACTGGAATGAGCATTAAACAAACCTGCAAGAAAATCCAGGACTGCATCCAAGGGAGCCAAAAAGGGATCAAAATCCAGAGAACTAGCCCAAACAGCAAAACACGTCCACTTGCTAGTATACATCTTCTGTGTAGACATCTTCTAAGATTCTGGGATGGGAACAGGATATGCACCACACAGATGGAAAGTTTGGGATTCCTGGCCATCAGGGGAAATTGAGGGATCATGCAGTTAGCTTTAGAATCTGGAAAGTGGGGCAGATCCGGACTGTCAGGATGGGAAATGAGATCTAGAAGTAGATCCAGCACCCAAAGAAGATACTTTAGAAGAGGCCAAAGAAAGGGGAACCAAACCTGATGAAGCCAAAAAGGGGCTATAAGGATTAAAACCACTCTGCAGAGGGCTGCTTCTTAAGAAATTTTATCATCAAAGGGGTCAGAGGGTAAGTGTATAAGAGACCTGGAGGCCAAGCATACAGAAAAGTGTCCCTGGGCAATTGCCCCTGAGAAAAGACTAAGGTGTAATCCCTGTCGCACTTGGTGTTTAGTGGGGATGCAAACAGGTCACAACACAGAGTGTCCCGGCTCTGAAAAATCTGAGTGGCAACTCTCGAATTCTGAAACCACTCATGAGGAAAAATGATATTCCTGCTTAGACTAGCTGTCAGGATGTTGGACCTCCTCTGGATATGCACTGTAGTCAGAAACCACTGAGACAAAATTGCCCATCACCAGACCCTCATGGCCTCCTGACAAAGAATGTAAGTTCATGACCCCCCCCCCCCCCCCAATTTGGTCAGATACCAAATGGCAGACATGTTCTCTGTCTGGATTGAAATCACACCCTTGGGGAGAATGTCTTGAAAACCTGCAATGCGAGAAGTACCACCCTCATCTCCAAGACACTGATGTAAAGACTGACCTTGGAAGAGAACCAGGTCCCTTGAACTGTCCTCCCTTCTAAATGCCTCCCCCACCAGAGAAGGGAGGCATCCAACATGACAGTGGTTGGGGGGGGGGCAGAGCAAGTGGTCGCCTGTCAGATGCAGAGGAAGACTTCACCCACCAGCTGATCTGATCTCAGCATACTTTCATCAGAATTATGGGAATGTCCATGGGATGTGTTATGGAAGACCACTTTGCTGCCAGAGTCCATTGCAGAGCCCTCATGTGATACCTGGCTATAGGAACCAGACTGATGGAAGCCATCATGTGCCCCAACAGCTTCAGAAGGATAGCATCTGCAGGCTTTTTGTAGGAAGACAAGGATACTGCCCATGACCAAAGACTCCAAATTCTGAATGTCGAAAGCTTTGCAATCTGAGAAATGGTATCCAAATGGCAATTGATGAATTCTAAGTGACTGAATTAGATGAACACTTGACTTCTGACAGCTGACTGTGATCCACAAGGAACTGCACAGCTGGAGTATGGTGCCCCTTGTCCTAAGGCTGTTATGACTTCCATGCATCTGGTGAACACCTGGGTGGTAGTGGTGAGACGAAATGGCAGCACTCTGATTGGTAATGACTGGCTTCCAGCTGGAAGTGCGGAAACCTCCTGGAATGCCTCTATCTTTACATGACTGTAGATGTCCTTAAGGTTGATTGAGCACATCCAGGAGAACATCCAGTCATCCCTCCTGATCAGATGTAAAATGGACTGCATTGTAACCATCCAGAATTTGATCTGTTTTACAAAGGGATTGAACCTGCTCATATCTAAGACTGGCCTGAGGTCCTTGTTCTTCTTTGGTAACAAAAAAATATTGAGTAAACCCTGGATCCTCACTGGTCAATGGGACCTCTTGGATGACTTGATTTGTAAGCAACTTCTAATCTCAACAACTGCTTGCTGTCTCTGAAGGGGTGGAATATCTGAGAGATGAGCGGGATTCAGATCTGGAAGTTCTAAAAATGGAACTGAATAACCTCTGGATATGACTCAATACCCATGTGTTCAAAGCGATAGCTTTCAGTTGTACAGCCAAACAACCCTTGACTGTCTCCAGAGTATGACAATCGGGCAACCCTTCAAGATTGCTCAAAGGGCTTCCCAGAGAAAGCTCCACAGAAGCCCTGATTCTGTGGACTGTCCCTGCCTTGTTGACAGCTTTCATTGTGGCTATCCCCTCTACTGAGGAAGGAAATTCTCAGGAGAAACATCTTGAAAAGACTGCTGTGACTTCTTGAAGAAAGACACTCCCCCCTTCTGGTTTTGGGAGAAGGAACGCTGAAAATGTACGCCCACGGCAGACAATGTCTTTCCATCTTGCTCACTCCTGGTCAAAGTGTCTTTAACGTTCAGCCCAAACCATGAGGAGCCATCAAGGGGGGGGGGCTGTTAATAAAAGCCTCCTTAAAGCAGTCCACAAAGTTATACATCTCATAAAAAGCATGGTAATGCAAGGCAATGCCGGTGCCAGCGACCTGGGATGTTCCACTGTCTCCATTTGATAGCAACTTCATGGAGACGTTAGTTATCGAATACAAAGTAGGTAACTGAGCCTCCAGAGACTTTTGCAACTCTAGAGTCTGTTGAGTCTTAATAACCCTTGACACTTCTGACACTATGACTGCCCTCAGTGTGAACATAAATGATCCAATGACCAAGACTCCCTATTTGAAGGATGGACCAAGGAATTCTCTTCCAAAATGTCCTTCCTGGTGGCTGCCACCACCATGATATCACCCACATGGAACCCATACTTCAGTGTGCCTGGTCATTAGGAGGGACAAGAATCTTACTGGGCTTTTTGGGAATTGGCTTCACTGTACTGGGCTCTTTCCATGCCCTCCAAGACACAAGGTTGATCAGTGAGTTGATCAGAAGGGGAACAGGCCCATCCAGAAGGCCTCTAGAGAAGAGATTTCAGCAGTACACTCCCTGCACTGGCAAAGAACCTTGAACAGATTGCCAAAGGTGGCACCACAAGGGAATTTGGGGGGGACCCCCTCCTTCCTTAAGGTCAGTATCCTCTGTAAGGGTCTCCTCAGGAGAGTCCAGGTACTTCCTCTTGCACCATTTCTTACTGACACTTCCCGCTTGGATATTAAGGGGACAAGAAGGAAGATGCAGGGGTCCTGTTTGGGTGACAGGTTAAACTGGGAACCAACAAGGGTGGGTTGTCTGGGAACAGATTGAAGAGCAGTCACAAAGTACCAACATGAGAGAAGTGGGCACTGGTCATATTCAACCATTCCCTCTCCTGACAGGAGAACAGCCTTTCTAGATGTCGAAAGCTGAAGCTGAGGCATGCTGACCAGAGAAGTAGGACCTTGGATCCAAAGATCCACGGGAAGCAAAGGACTTCAGAGGAGCCATGGCCTACACAACACAGAAACTGGAGCCGAGCTATCGAGGGCAGATGTGCTGAGGGGAAGGGATAACCCCAAAGGCAGAATCATCAAACCCAACTGGGAGCCTCCCATCTTGATACATCAGCCCCAAAGTCCACTGGGCTCCAACATGGTAGAGGTCAAGAAAACCAAGGAAGGAGCCAAAGCTGCAATTGGCCAAGCTGTCAGCTCTTACCCACAGGAAGGGAACCCAGATGGCCCTGAAGACCTTGGATCTACAAGGCCCGAGGAAGAAAACCAAGCTGATAGAGCTGAAGTACCATGGAAGGACCCCATGCTGAGGGGGGACGAGGCCTAACTGCATTTGTGTCTGAAGGAACAATCTCTATCAGCTGTTCCACATCTGAAGTTTTTAGGCTGCCTACCAACCAGATGACAAAGTCGATGAATGCAACAAAGGAGCTATGGAGGTCTGTCTGAGGAGCAGGGATACCCCCAATCAGATTGGAGCTGAGCAGCCTAGATCTGAGGTGGAGACAGGGAGGGCTTCTCCAAAAATTCTGACGGTGTCTATGGAGAAAAGTGGAACCTAGCCCATCCTGAAACAGCTTCTTTAGACGTAAAGGGGCTGGGGACACTGAAGGTGACTGGCTCTGAGGAGTTGTCAGAGCTGAAACCATCAGGGGATCTGAGGACCTTGGGACCTTTGGATCCAGCAGACAAGAAGGCACAGCAGAGAAGGAAGCAGGAGTGGACCACATATGGATCCATGCCGATGACTAGAATACAACTTGTCTACACCACTGTTTGACACAGACACTATAGAAAAACACAAAAAAACACTAGACATCGCTAGGTGGGGAAAACCCACAAACTAACTTTATTCTAAGCTATATTAACTGTCCAACCTAAAAATACCAAGGACTATCCAAAACTAACAAACACCTAAAACTTTTCACAAAGACTACAAGGGCAGAGAACATGGATGTAAAAGCACACCCTAAAAGTGAAAAAAGGATACACTCCAGCACAGCAACGAGCACAGTTGCAGTCCAGGAATGGATGCAAACTCGACATGAGGTTCTCTGACACAGTAAGGCATTATGAGTAGAGTTGGTGGAGCTCAGACAACTGAAGTCTTGAATATCTGGCTGGTCTCAGATACGAGTCAGATCTGATAACCCACAGGCTGAATTTTACATTGAGAAGACAACAATGGATCAGTATACAGTACTTTATACACAAAAAAGCATAGTTCAGAAATCCTTCTGGATGAGGTGAATGTAGATAAAAATATGTTTTTAGGAAAGCTGGATGAGGTCATGTGAAATAACTAACTCCTAAGGAAATATAATTAGTTTTTCATTGATAAAGCTCAGACCCTAGAAGATGCCACATGATGTTCTGGAGGATTAAAATGAAAGATCCCTTTCAAGAAGTTTCACAGTAAGAGTTCTAAGATGGCTGCACACAGCAGCAGGCAGATTAGAGCTCTTCCAGTGTGAGGAATGAAAGTGATGCAAAAGAGAAGGGAAAAAAGTTAAAGATATGAACGGTTTTGCTTAACAGTATTTTAAAAAGAGATGAGGAACGATCATCCTGAAAAGAAGCTGTGATGGCTGTAATACCTAAAGACGGTACAGACCCAGCAGAACCAGCTTCATATAGGCCCATTTCAATTTTAAAACATGATTACAAAGTGTTTATATCTACAATGGCTAAAAGAATGGCAAAGATGATGCCAAAATGGACAAATATGGATCAATGTGGTTTTTGGAGGAGAGTCAAACATTTGACAACATTAACAGAACATGATCCAGGGGGAAGATGCAAGAAAATACCACTGTTGTTGGTGGGTCCTAATGCAGAGAAAGAATCTGACGGAGTAAGCAGGGATTTAATGAGTAGGTCAATGGGAGGAAACATTTGCATTTCCAGATACAATAATAAGGTAAATTAGGATACATGAGGGATTGGAAGCAAAAATCAAAGGGGGAGGGTTCCTCTCTGATAAGTTGCACCTGAACAAAGGAACCAGGCAGGGGTGTCCTCTTTCCCCGTTGTTATTTGTCTTATAATTAGAACCATTAGCAAAGAAAATAAGGGACTCAGAAATTCAAGGGTATAATTGGTATGGTGTTTAACAAAAGTTGGCTTTATTGGCAGATTATACTTTGTACCTAATGGAACCAGAAAAGAACATCTCAGTGTTGTGAAACATTCTGAGACAGTTGCAGTTTTTTTTTCCAGGATATAAAACTAATGAAGATAAAACAAAGGCTATACCTATAGCTATAAACCATGTACCCATACATGAGCTGGTTCAGCAATACCCATAGGATATGATAAAATGAAGTATAGATTAAAAAGAATTCTGTTCTGACAACTAAGGATATGTGGGAAGATACTAAACAAAAGATAATACAAAACTGAGAAACTGGACACTCTTGCTTATAGATACGGATATCAAGATACAAGTAGTAAAAATATTTTTTAGTTCCTTTGGTTTTATACACAGGTCAGGCCTATTATTATTAACCAGAAAAGATGTTATGGACAGTAATTAATGAAGAGTTGAAGGATTTTACCTGGGAGTGGAAGAGGGCAAGAGTTAAGTGGGATAAATTGATCCTCAGAATAGAGCAGCAAGGTTTTGGATTACCTGAATGGAAAGGATATTTTAGAGCTACACAGTTAAGGCTCCTATTTATAACACAAGCAGAAAGCTACAATTCAAAGTGAAAAGGGATGATGATAAAACTGGGCAGTTCAAGAAATACGGAAATAATGGGATTTTAGGCGCAGATCCTTAAGGAGTATAACAGTCATACAGAATATTAGCAGTCCACAAAAATCACAAAAACTGATAGGCTAAAAAGAGCCATAAAGATGATAGCATGGACTACTGATAAGAAAGAAATTACATAATGTTATTATTATGCAAGAAACCCAGAATTTCCAGACAGAAGATATACAAAAAGATTAAGGGATATAAATTAGAGGAAAGAAAAATACTTCCACAAGAAAAACTGTCAAAAGCTTCAAATAAAAACGTGTTCATTAATACAAAAGATTTATGAAAAACATTACACAGACCAAGAAATCTTGATCCATTTGGAAAAAGAAGCATCTGAGGAAGTGCAAAAATATAAAGAATAAAATCTAGAGACATTTGAAAGGTATTAAAAAAATAAATATGGACATGGGATAGAAAGACAGATCTGGTCTGGTGCAATATTTATGCAAAAAAAAGCCAAATTAATTAACACAAAAAGACAGCCCCAGAGATATTCTAAGAGAAATACAGGCAAATGCATCCAGATATGTAAAATTTAACAATTGAAAAATAAGATCACAAAGAGGGAATGTAGAACAGAAGATCAGTAAGCAGAAGTTAAAAAAAATAGAAGATGAAGTTATGGAATACTTGTGAAGAGAAGGATTTAATGTAGAAAGTCTAACACAGGTTACACCACAGCATGATGGAACGATTCCCCAGAGTAAGGAGAAAAGTACAGTTGTGTACACCTACCATAAATGTAGATGTTCGAGTGTCTTCACTGTTGCAGTCATAACTGTTGGGTGCTCCTGCCGGCAGGCAGCCCGAGGTCGGCCAGAATCCCAAAGTCTGGGTCCGGCGTAGGCTGTATAAGCTAGTATCCTGACGTCAGGACGCCTTGGTACATAGTCCTCAGCCGACGCCATCTTCTCCAGCCTTTCTTGCCCTAGATGTCAGAAGTCCCCAACAAATCAAAAATGAATCCAACAAGGAAACACAAATACACCACAAATATGAGAAAGAGGGGATAGGAGGGAGGCAAACCCCGACTGCAACAGTGAAGACACTCGAACATCTACATTTATGGTAGGTGTACACAACTGTACTATGTTCTTCGTGTTTCACTGTTGCAATCATAACTGTAGGGTGGAATCCCAAAGCAGTGTAGAGAGGGAGGAGGCTTTAGATAGAAGAAGGGGAGGCCAGAATACCCTGCAAGACAGCAGAGGCAAAGCCTGCCCTAGACTTAGAAAACAAGGGGAGATTGTAGTGCTTGGAAAAAGTATGCACAGAACTCCAAGTGGCAGCTTCCAAGATATCCTTGGTAGGGACTCCTCTGAGGAAAGCAGTAGAAGTAGCAGCTGCTCTAGTAGAATGACTTCTAATGGTCCCTGGAAACTGTTTCCCATGATGAGTGTAACAAAATCTGATTCCATAAGCAATCCATTTGGAAATAGTTTGTTTAGAAATAGGTTTTCCAAGAGAACTGGAAGCAAAGGAAACAAACAATTGGTTAGACTTTCTGAAATCTTTAGTCTTGTCCAAGTAAAATCGTAACTGTCTGTGCACATCCAATGAATGCAAAATCCTTTCCCCTTTATTTTGAGGATTTGGAAAGAAAGTAGGAAGGTGAATTGTCTGATTCAAAGCCACTTTGAAATCACCTTAGGCATGAAAGTAGGATTGGTCCTCAAGGATACTCTGTCCTGATGGAAAATAAGGTATGGTTCCACAGCCATGAGAGCTTGCAACTCTGAGACCCTTCTGGCAGAGGTCAATGCTAACAAAAGAACAGTCTTCCAGGATAGAAATTTAATATCTGAAGATGCAGCAGGCTCAAAAGGAGGCAAAGTAAGTTTTTCTAAAACATAATTAAGATCCCAGGCAGGTACAGGAGGGGTCCTTGGAGGCCGCAAATTTTTAGCCCCTCTCAAGAACTGCTTCACCAAAGGATGTGAAAAAACAGGAGGATCAGAACTGAAATGCGCAGAGATAGCAGAAGCATGAATCTTAATGGAAGAAAAGGAAAGTCCTTTAGATAAAAGTTCCGAAAGATAAAGCAAAATAGAGGAGAGATCAGGAACCTGAGGATCAGAGCCTCGGTCCTGCATCCAAATAGAAAACCTCTTCCATTTAGAGGCATAAGATTTCCTAGTGCTAGGGCGTCTAGCTTCCAAAATAACATCCAAAACTTGTTTGGGAAGACTAGAGGAAATCAAATTCCTTTGAAGAGCCAAGCTGCCAAGCAAAGGGTCTTGAGATTGGAATGTAGTAACTGACCCTGATGCTGGGACAGAAGCGAAGGGTTCAGTGGAAGAATCCAAGGAGGCCCCGAGAACAGGAGCTTTAAGGTTGGATACCAAAACTGTCGAGGCCAATTTGGAGCAATCAAGATGAGAAACTTGGGCTTGTCCTGCTTTATCTTCAGTAGTACCCGAGGCAGTAGAGGAAGAGGAGGGAAGGCATATGCTGACAGGCTTCTCCAGCTGAAGGACAGGGCATCCACTCTCCATGCTGTTTTGTGGAAGGACCTGGTGCAAAAGCGAGGCAGCTGATGATTGAGATGGGATGCAAACAGATCTATCTGGGGACATCCCCAAACTGCAGTAATCCTGTTGAACAAGTTGGTGTCTAGCATCCATTCGTGAGGATCTGAAATGTTTCTGCTCAGGCTGTCTGCTAAGAGATTCTGTTTCCCTGGAATGAATTGAGCCTGGAGATGCAGATTCAAATTTAGAGCTGTGTCCCATAAACCCATAGCTAGTCTGCAAAGGGGGTATGAATGAGAACCCCCCTGCTTGTTGATGTACCACATGACCGTGGTGTTGTCTGTGCGAATTAGCAGAGGCCCTGGTTGTAAAAGGTTTTTGAAGGCTAAAAGGGCATTTTGAACTGCCAACATTTCCTTCAGATTGATGTGCCAGTGAAGATGGTCCTTTGTCCAGGTTCCCTGCTGGCAATTGTCTAGAAAGTGTGCTCCCCAAGCATAATCCGAGGCGTCCGTGGTTAGGATTTGAGTAGGCTGAGGGGGACGAAAAGGTTTTCCTTCGTTTAACGTGCATGCCCTGGACCACCAGAGGAACTCCTTCTGGAGGCAGGGGATCAGAGGAATCAGAATATCCAGATCGTGGTAGTGCTGTGACCATACACTTTTCAGATACCATTGAAGCTTTCTCATGTGAAGCCTTGCGTTTGGAATCAACAGAATGCAGGAAGCCATGTAGCCCAGAGCCTGCAGGAATTTCCTTGCAGTGAGCTGAGATAGAGTTGCCAAGGTGTTGAAAGTAGAAGCCAGCTGAGTTTGTTTTTCTGGAGTGAGGTAGGCCCTTTGTAAGGTTGTATTTAAGAGGGCTCCCAAGAATACCATTTGTTGAGAAGGGATCAAATGTGACTTTATGTTCACTGAGAATCCCAGTAGTAGGAGAAGACGTTGAACAAAGTCCAGATGTTGAAGCAGAAGATCTTTGCTGTCTGCCTGAATAAGGCAGTCATCCAAATAGGGGTAAATCTGGATCCCCTGAAGTCTGCAGTAAGCCACTACTGGTGCCAGGCACTTGGTGAAGACTCTGGGCGCAGTAGATAAACCAAAGGGCAGAACAGAGAATTGAAAGTGCCTCGAACCTGCCTTGAACCTGAGGAATTTTCTGCGTTCTTGTCTGATAGGGATATGCAAATAGGCTTCCTTTAAGTCCAATGTCACCATCCAGGCGTCCTGAGAGAGCATTGGAATTAGCTGTTGCAGAGTAAGCATCTTGAACTTTGGAATTTCCAAAAGGGTGTTTAACACAGAAAGGTCCAGAATAGGTCTCCATGAGTTTTGTTTTCTGGGAACCAGAAACAGCCTTGAATAAAACCCTTTTCCCATTTCCGAGAGTGGAACAGGCTCTATGGCTCTCATGGCCAGAAGAGCATCCACCTGAGTTAAGGCCTCTGACCATTGAAGTTTTGGCAGATCTGGCCAACCGTGAGTCCTTGGCAAAGTGTGAAAGTGGAACTTGTAACCTTTTAAAATCACGTCCAATACCCATCTGTCGTGGGTAATATGAGTCCAATTTCTGTAAAAAAGAGACAGTTTTCCTCCGAGAGGGGCGTCCAGGTAAAGGGGTCCTGAAGCCCAACCGAGAGAGTCATTGAGTTTGCTTTCTTTGAGATTGGGATCTGTCTTCTCCCCTCCTAGGTGAAGAAGCAGTCCATTGTCTAGATCTGTAAGAGGTCTGGCCTTGACCACGACCTCTGGAGCGTCTATATCTTCCCCTTTGAGGCCTGTCAGATGTGGGAAAGGACCAATTTTTAGAGGGCCAATTCCTGGAAAATCTAGGAGGCTGAACCTGCAAGAAATCTTTTACAGTCTGCATGGACTTCGCCTTTTCTTCCATCTTTTTAATAACTTCCTCAGCCTTAGAACCAAAAAGAACATCCTGTTGAACAGGGGCATCTAATAACTTAGCCTTAACCTGTTCAGGTAAACTTTGTTCACGAAGCCAGGCATGTCTCCTAATCACAGTACCAGAGGCAGCAGCCCTGCAGGAAGCATCCAAGGCATCGAAACCACAATGTAAGCTATGCTTGTTAACCTGTTCAGTGGCATGCAAAACATCCTGAAGTTCCTTATCCTCTGCACAAGCAGGAAGGGAAGCAAGCTTTTGCTTTAAAACAGACAAAAGAAATTGCCGATATTTAAACATATGAAACTGGCAATTTAAAGCCCTTACAGACAGGGTAGCAGAAGTATATACCTTTTTTCCCCACCTGTCTAAAGCACGAGAATCCTTCTCAGAGGGAATAGGATTTTTAGAAGTAGCAACCTTAGCAGCCTTAGAGCCCTGAGAAATAGTTTCAGGATCTGCAGAAGGGTTTTTTAATAAAAATAAATGAGAGTCAGGAACCCTATAAAATCTATCAGGCTTAGAAGGAGCAGGAGGCATGGAATCAGGATTCAAATTAGCCTCAGAAAAAGCATCATCTACAATGTCCAAGACAGGAGGAATAGCTAAAGGCCTATGCTGAGGAAGAAGAAGAAATTCTCTAAGCCTCTTTTGGAAGCAGAATATTCCTGTCCTTCCCAATGAAAATGTTCCCTCATCTCATGCAAGGTTTCCCCAAAGAAAAATCCTCAGGCGGAGAGGCCGAGGGCAAAGAATCCTCAGCATCCGAATCCTCATAAGGGGGAAAGGAATAGTCCTGATCAGAGGAAGAAACAGAAGATACAGAAGCCTGGTCAGAGGAATCCAGAGTAACATCCTGTCGAGGCCTTTTTTCAGGAGGGGGGTGAGAACCCCTAATCATTGTAAGCAAATCTTCAGCCATCCTCAATAATTGTTTTTGTGTCTTGGGAGTGGATTCAGAAGCAGCTTGAGCTGGAACTTTAGACTTAGTAGGAGTCTTTGTCTTTGCCTTTGAAATGGTGATGTGAGTAGGCCTGAAAACCCCCTCAGAAGCCGGTACCTGCACAGCGGTTCCGGACCCATCTGAAGGAGCGACGTCCGAAGGTTCTGCAGCGGTTAAAATAGTGGGCCTCGATGGCTCCCCATGGGAGTCCGTATCGGCCATCGGTTCAGAAGTGGCGGACGACAGGGGCTGCAAAAGAGCCTCACTGACGACAGCCGAACCGGACGCTGGCTCCAGCTGCAACGAGTCCTGTTTGGACCTCGGAGGCCTGTCTTTGTCTTTGCGCTTCTTTTGAACTCCGGTAGTGTCCGACGACATTCTATAATTGAAGCGTCTGCCAAAATAATTTAAAGCCCAATCGTACCTGCGCTTGATAGTACGAGAGTTGAACCTGGCACAGAACCGACAACAAGAAACGTCGTGGTCAGGGCCTAAGCAAGGTAGACAGTAAGAGTGGAAATCTTTATGAGGTATTTGTTTCCCACACGCTATACAATTATTAACTTTTTCTGACATCGGAGGAACAAGAAAAAGATTCCCCAACGGGGTAGTTAGCTTTGAGAAGAGAAGTAACAACTTCGGACCGACAACAACCAAATACGCTGTTCGAAAATCGCCAACCAACGTTTTGCGAGCTGCTTTCCACCGCACAGCAAGAAAGACTGGGGAAGATGGCGTCGGCTGAGGGCTATGTACCAAGGCGTCCTGACGTCAGGATACTAGCTTATACAGCCGACGCCGGACCCAGACTTTGGGATTCTGGCCGACCTCGGGCTGCTTGCCGGCAGGAGCACCCAACAGTTATGACTGCAACAGTGAAACACGAAGAACATCAGGAGGATCAGGAGACATATGAAGAAGAAATATGGACATGGGAAAGAAAAAGAGATTTAATATGATGTAATATTTATGCAAAGGAGAAAGCAAAACTAATCAATACAAAAACAGCAGCACCAAAGATATTTGAAGAGAAATACAAACAAAGGCATCCAGACATGGAACATTTTATAACAGAAAAAAATAAGAAAAAGAGGAACTGAGGTTATGGAGTACCTGCAAAGTGAATGATTTAGTGTAGAAAATATAAGAAAACACAACAGCAGGACAGAGCAATGGATCCACAAATTAGGGAGAAGCCAGTGGAGTGAGAAACATCTGATCAGTTGCCATAAGAAATACTTTGGAGCCTTCCACAGGAAACCAGTACAAATGTTCAGTTGGAGTTGCCCAGCAAGGGGAGGAACAGAAAACTGTGGCAACTCTCATGCAGTCAGTGTTGTGGAGTGATAGGCCTGTCAGTTCCCATATGAAATAGCAACGGATGACACAGGATGAAACTGAAGAGAATGTGCCACTGGAAGATGCTCTGGAACTTTCTATAGAATGTCCAGAAGAAAAGGAGAACAAATAATGTGACCTCAGTTTAGAAGAAAATGATCAATGAGAAAGTTGCTTGATTTAATAGACGTGGACAGACATATTAAGATCAATGAACGAAATAGACTACAGAAAGTTAATCATCTTCTTCTTTCGGCTTTTCCCGGTCAGGGGGGTCGCCACAGCGGATCACGTCCGCTCAGGATTGGCAGTGGAGTTTTACGGTGTCGAGTTGCCAGCCCAGCACCCAACCTTCCACAGAAGGCAAACACACACACGCACACACCTAGGGCCAATTTAAAGTGTCTAATCCACCTACAGCATGTCTCCCTAAAAGTTAGAAGTTTGATAAAACAAATGAACACAGTAATTAGGACTGTCCACACAGATTCAAGTGATATAACAGAAGTAAACGGTATATATTACTGTGCAGCTAAATTAATATGAAGTCTTACCACAAAAACACAGGGTAGTAAGGGAAAGCAAAAGGAGAAACTGAATGCCATCATGGCAGTATTGAATAGAGAAAACTATAAAGCAATTCGGACAAGAAGTGTCACTGTTAGATGAGTATAGAAGACTGAACAGATCAACAAAAATACTCAGGAAGACAGATGTCATAAAAGCAATGCGCAATATCAGAACAGATCAGGATCTATCATGTACTATTGCAAACACTGAACTAAAAATATCAGTACAGTCAGAAAAACTTAGAAGATATGCAAATAAATCTAAACGAAAAGTACAAAATAAGTAATTTATTAATGACCCAAAAAAGTTTTGTAGAGAGCTGGGAAGCAAGGGAAAAGGAACTGAAACACCACAAAAAAGACGAAATAGATATATTTTGGAGAAATATCTATGAAGATCCTGTGAAACATAAAGATGCTAAATGGATACAGGAAGTAAAAGAAAGAAAGAATAAAAAGTTCAAATGTACAGGACATAAATGGGATGAAGTAACAGCCAAAGAGATTGAAACAAAGTTAAGATAAGCTCCTAACTGGAAAACCATAGGACCAGATGCAGTAACTAACTTCTGGCTAAAAGTATTAACATTGTTACATGAAGACTTAACCACGAGTAAAAACTACTTATATGTGTACCCCAAAAAGACACCAGCCTGGTTAACAACGGGAAAAACAATACTCCTATTTAAGAGTATTGGTGAGTCTGAGGTGGAAAGAGTGGCTACATTCAAATTCCTTGGTATAAAAATCTCTGAGGACCTTACCTGGACTCATAACATCAAAGACCTGGTAGGGAAAAGCTGGCAATGTTTTCTGAGAACTTTTTTCTCTCTATCCTGACATCACTATTCCTTTCAGGTGATATACACCCCAACCCTGGTCCCAATAACCAGCTCTCATCTTCCAACTCCTCCACTCCATCTACTATCACTACTACTTCCGCCCCCTACACCTCTATCACTCCCTCTCTTACTACTACCTCCCCATCCATTTTCACTTCCCCACACAGAACCAAAAGACTAAATTTTCTCTCCATTAACATTCAGAGCATCTCCAACAAAGTGAACTCCACGCACTCATACAACACTATAACCCCCACATGTTAACTCTCTCTGAAACTTGGCTAAAACCCTACATCCACAACTCACAAATCTGCCCCCCTGGTTTCAACATTTACAGACTGGACAGATCTACCAAAAGGGGAGGTGGTGTCGCTATTCTCTATTCTAACTCTCTCAATATCTTACCACTCACCTTTACCCCTCCCCCTCCTTCCACCCTGCAATGCTACTCATAGTAACCTGCCATCTCAACACCTACCAAAAGCTATCCATAGCCTCAATCTATATCCCACCAGGGAATAACATCATCCTTGAAGACATCTTATCTTGGTGTTTTCATCACATCCCCTTTGAAACCATCATTCTGGGGATGTAAATATAGACTGGAACTCAGTTAATTCTACTACACCTTCCCATAGTCTCAATCTACATGGTTTTACTCAACTTGTCTCCTCTCCCACCCGCCTTGGCAAAAACCACTCCAATTCTATCCTTAACTGGATTCTCGTAAATTCTCCAAATTGGTACCACCAGCCAGGTACACTACCTGATTCCATCAGTGACCACCTGCCTATCCATATTACTAGATACTCACCCAACCCTCACTAATACTCACCTCATAAAAATACATCCGTAACCTAAGAAAATTCAATACCACCTCCTTCGACGAAATCCTCTCCAAAATTAACTGGTCCTGCCTATACTCTCTACCTTTAAACGACGCAGTCAGCTACTTCAACCAGACATTCCTAAACATACTCAACTCTCTTGCCCCCATCAGGAAAATAAAAGTCAAAGCTAAACATGCCCCTTGGCTATCCAAAGTAACCTTCCACCTTATGCATAAATGAGATGCCACTTGGAAACAGTATCAGAAAAACAAATCTCCTGCCCTCCTACAATCGTACAGGGAACTTAGAAACCTTACAAAAGAAAAAGAGTCAACCAGGACAAAAGAAACTTTCACTTCTCTAACCAATCTCTGCACACTTCTAACCCCCAGAAGTTCTGGACAGCCATAAAAACTCTTCTCAAACCTGGCTCACTCACAACTCCCAACCCTTTTACCAATCAATCACCCTCGGATACAGCCATCCATTTAAATCACTACTTCATTGATACCACTTCTAAACTAGTACCTAATACCACCAACAACCCCAACCCTACCTCTAATTCCACTTCCAGTTCTACTACTTCCACTACCAAGCCCACACCTTTTTCACATCCCCAATCTGACTCCACTAACCTCTCAGACCCCTTCATGCTCAAACCTGTCCCTGTTAGTTATATTAAAACTCTCCTCAGTAAACTCAAACCTTGTTCTCCCGCCCCTGATAACCTACCTCTCCAATTCCTTAAACTTGCTGCTAACTCTATTACCCTTCCTATCACCATTCTAATCAACCGCTCAATCCAAGAATCCACTGTCTCCTCTATTTGGAACCAATACTACACTATCCCACTACATAAAGGAGGTAACTCTACAGAACCGTCTAACTTCCGTCCCATTGCAATTCTTTCTCCCCTCTCCAAAATTCTCGAAAAGTATATCTATTCTCAAATACTTTTTCACCTTACTCAAAACAATCTTTTAACCACCATCCAGTATGGGTTCAGACCCAAACACATTACTAACACTGCACTCTTATCCTTCTCACATACAGTAGCTGAGGCCAGAGACAATAACAAACTCGTGTCCTGCCTTTTCTTAGATCTCTCAAAGGCTTTCGATACTGTCTCTCACAACCTTCTACTTCATAAACTTTCTCAGCTGAACATTTCCATCCCCACTCTTAATTGTTTTTCAAGTTACCTGTCCAATCGCCTACAAGCAGTTAAATGGCTAAATTCCTTCTCTCCCTTTCTGGCAGTTCAGATTGGTGTTCCTCAAGGCTCAATTCTCGGTCCCCTCCTTTTCAATCTCTTCACCAATGACCTACACACTGCCTGTAACCTCTCCTCTATCATTCAGTACACAGATGATTCAACTCTGATCTCCATTTATGACTCTATCAACAACTTTCACCATTCCACCCAAACCTCATTTCATTCTGTTGAGAAGTGGCTCACCAGTAATCAACTCATCCTGAACCCCTCTAAAACTAAGCTCTTATTATTCCTGCCTAAAACTTTAGCCCAACACAAATCCAGCTTTCTCTTATCCTATCTAAATGGCACCATCATAAGACCAGACTCGCACAACTCCTGGGTGTCATCGCAGATGACCAGCTCAAACTAGACCTCCACATACTTCATTCCATAAAGAAAATACACCAAAAACTGGGCCTGCTTTACAGAAATAGCAAATTCCTGACCCCCAACTCAAAACTGCTGCTAGCCCAATCCTATCTCCTCCCTGCTCTCCTCTATGGCTCCCCTCTATTTTCTAATCTACAAAATAACCTGTTGGCAAAGCTTGACCAAACCCACAACAAAATTGCTAGATTTATCACCAGCAGCTCCTATAAATCCCATCACTGCACAGCACTCACAAAACTACATTGGCTTGAACTCCCACACCTTCTGGCCAAAAGCTTTTATATTTCATAATTTTAACTCTGACTGTCCATCTCTGTCCAACCTGATCTCCTGGTATACCCCTCCCCGTTCCCTGCGCAGCTCCGATAAACACTTACTGCAAGTCTATAGACCCAATAAGAACATAGCTAAAATACTCTATATAAACCCTCCATTTCCCTTTTCTGGAACAATTTTCCACTCCAAATCAGAAGCCATACATCTCCACAACAACCCTATATATACCTGCAACCACCCTACTTAACCCCTCCCTCTGCCTATATCTACTTTACCACTACGTCTGATCTATAAGACCTTTCCTATTTCTATAACTTACTATATCTATATGCTCTCCCTTCTATACCCTCCCTCTAGATCAATACATCCCTCCTCTACTACTTTCTTCTTCTGCACCATCTCTTCCTCTGATCTGAGGTCCCTTGTACAAACACGTTTCTCTTTTTTTTTTTTACTCCTGCACTAGTTTCTTCCTCTGATCTGAGGCCCCCTGCACATACACAATTTCTCCTTCTAGCCACTAATCTAATAATGCCATTCCTCTTGATTTATCATTGTTTTTACTTTTACACCCTTATTATTATTATTTTTGTATATAGCTATGTTTAATTCCATGGAGTATATTATTTTTTTTTCTTATCCATTGTATTCTTGATATCGTTTTGCTCTGTATTATTGTAAACTTGTCTCTACTTGTATGTCTGTTTGGGGCTTCTCCCCTCGGGTCTCCACTGAAAAAGGGTAAATTCTTACCCAGCTGGACCAACCCGGTTAACAAATGCAAAATAAATAAATAAATAACTTCAGGCTACTGATTACCTTCCCTGTTAGGGGTTGACATCAGAGTACAGACAAAGAGAAAGGAATAAGGGGATCCCACATCAAAGACGGACATTGGTTGAGTTTTTAATTAAATCTAAAACAGAAGCTGCTGTTAAAAAGGGCATATACAATACTGCTTGATAACTATAGGAATAAATCAGAGGAGGTCAGAAAAGATTGGGAAGAGAGATCAGATAAGCAATTCACAAAGAAACAATGGGAGGACATATGCATGGCTCTCAAATATGCAACAAAATCTAGAAGATTTAGCTTTTTTTGCCTGATAGTGTTTGCATATATACTTTTATATCCCAAGTAGAAATTTTCCTCAGGTGGATAGCAAATGGAGGTGTAATGAGGAAGAAAGAGGTACCAGGGAGTATATGTTATCAGAGTGTCCTCTGTCAGGAATATTGGGCAAGCAAATGAGTGTAACTAAGAAATTATTTTTTGAGCTTAACTGCCCAGACATAGTAAGGACTTGATAACTTTAATTCTGGAGGCTGCCAAAAAGCAGTTACTAGAAAATGAAAATCAAAGTTTAAACCAACTACACTTGAAGTAGTGGATATTGTAACAGAGATATAAGAACAGGAATGGGATTCTTTAGAAAAGGGTAGGAGTAAATTACATAGAAAAAATGGAAATCGTGGGAACAGCACATGTAGAAAATGTTTTGGAGGAGGAATAAGGTTTAAGAGAAGGCACAAGCTGAACAATTTATGTACTGCTGCTTTGATTATATGGTATAGAACAATATTTGTGATTTATTATGTTTGTATAAGTGAACTTGTTAATATGGTTTGATTACTTTTATATAAGTTTGCCTATATCACAAGTGATAATTCAATAAATGTGTACAAAAATAAATTAAAAAAACAGCGAACATTAATTTGGATAAAGTTGTTACTGGCTAGTCGCTACACTGTCTACATGTCAACAAAGAAGAAATTTGGAGAAAGTAAGAACAAAATCAATCAGAAAGGGAGAAAAAAAACTTGCAGCTGTTCAGCAAAAAGCAGTTCAGGTTTCAGCTTTAGTACAGGAAGTGGCTTTCAGCAATTTAGATGAAAAAACAAATCAAATGCACTCAGAGGTGTTAAATATATAAATGATGCACTGGGGGATATATAAAGTCAAATAAAAAAGCTAAAAAGAATAGAAGAAGCTTTAAGTAGCTATTCAGATGACCTGGCAAACCTGCAGAAATCAGAGGCTGAAATGAAGGAAAGACTGTCTGAGTATGAGGCTTATCAAGACAAAATGTTTCAAAAAAAGCAGAGCAAGAAGACAGACTTTTTTTCACATCTGGGAGGTTAACAGAGATAGGACAAGGGCTGATGCTATCCCAGCAATACGGGAGCAGAGGCTCTAGCATGCACTTCCAGCATGATGAAACCTCACTTTAAAATAGGTACAGCATGTAGGTGCAGCTTTCAATTTTGAGTCAATTGTCATTATATGGAGGGGAATCTTCCCTTTCTGGAAAATGCATATAGTTTTGTGCATTTGGTGTGAGTTAGAAGGGGTTGAGAAGTTTGTTTCTTGGGTGTTACATTTAAGTGAAGAGTTCAAACAGAGATGGGAAGCAGTAACTATATACAAGATTAGCCTCCCATGCATTAGTGTGTGCATGAAAGCTTCAAGCTGGAAATATATAATCAAAAAACTGTCATGCTGAATATGTGAAAGCAATAGTTTGGTATTAGAATGGCTGCCTTATGAATATTAAAATAGAATATAAATGGCATTGCAGGGACAGATAAAAAGCAAAAAGTACCAAATTACATTAAGACGTCTAGGGCAGAAATAGCAACATTACAAGAGACACATTTGGATTAAGCAAAGAGTGCCAAATTATATAAAGAAGTGCAAAGTACAAGTAAAAAATGGTGCAGGAGACACATTTGGATAGAAATAAGCATGTGAATTTGGCAGAGAAAGGATTTCATCAAAGACCTTCACTTGAGTGTCAGGGACAAAGTAATACTGTGATTTGTGATAACAAGGAGTTATTGACAGGGAAAAAAATATTACATTGACATGCAGTTATATTCTATCTAAAACTACTATTATGGAACTTAACAAGCTTTCAACAGGGAAAACTATTTATTGCTGGGAACTAGAACCTGGCTTGTAATACTGATGATGTATCATAGGGACTTGCAGGGGGAATAAATGATAGATTTCTGAAAAAATATATTAAAATATTTGGAATGGAAGATATGAATTCAGCAGGAACTCATACAGAACAATTTGCTCTTCCCAAAGTACAATAATGGAGCTATACTGGACAAAAAAAAAAGAAGTTATGTACTCACCATAATGTTCCATCTGTGTTATCCATTTTCATTCTTCCTCAACTCCTGGGGTTTGGATCTGACTTGACCGTTACTTTAGCTCGTGGCCACTTAAAATCTCTCAAGCTCCTCTCTTTCCCACAATGCACCAACCCCTAACATATTTCAGATCTTGTTTGCTGTAAGAAATGTAAGAAATATTATCATAATATCCCTGGTAGAAGAAGCCATTATCTGGAGCTCAACATAAGGAAGAGTGATGTCCTTGTAAGTTCTCATTCTTTCAGAAATCAGTTGTTACAAAGGCTGGGGTTGATGGGAGGGGTGTTAAGGAAGAATGAAAATGGACAACATAGATGGATAGTTATGGTGAATACATAACTTCTTTATCTGATTATGTCAATTTTCATTCTCTCCTCAACAGTTGGGACACAGTCCCCAGCTACCTAAAATCCCACGTGGACTCTAAGGAAGGATACTTCTGAGCACAGTTGAGCCAAAGGCTGCTCTTCCCCTTGAGACCAGATCCAGTTTATAATGAGAAATAAAGATATGAGGATTGGCCCAAGTTGCAGCCGCACATGTCATGCATGGAAGCCCCAGACAGAAACACTGAAGAAGCTGCCATGGACCTTGTTGAATAGGCTCTTAAAGGTTTTGGTAAGGACAGACCCAACTTGCTGTAGACAAATAATTTACAATCCGTCAGCCATCTGGTTAAAGTTACCTTTGAAACTGATTTTCCCAATTTAGAATTAGCAAATGAGACAAATAATTGATCTGTCTTTCTAATTTCTTTTGTTCTATGCAAGTTAAAACATAATTGTCTGTAAACATCCAATAAGTGCAACATATATTCACCTTTGCTTGCAAATTTAGGAAAACAAACTGGCAGATTAATGGACTGGTTGATATTAGACTCTGACACCACCTTAGGAAGGAAAGCAGGATTGGTTCATAATGTTACTCTATCCTTGTGAGAAAAAAAAACAAGTAGGAAGCTTTAGAAGACAGTGCTTGAAGTACTGATACCCTTCTAGCAGAGGTGATGGCTACCAAAAAGACAGTCTTCCAGATCAGAAACTTTAGATTACAATTTGCTGCTGGTTCAAAAGGAGAAAGAATCAAGGCCTGAAGTACCAAATTAAGTTTCGTGGAGGAGCTAGATCTTTATAAGGAGTTCTGATAAGAAGGGTACCTCTCAAGAAAGCTTTACAAAGTTTAGATGAAGCCAGGGTGGAGTTCTCAAATCCAACATCAAAATTAGAGATGGCTGCTAACTAAATTCTAATGGTTGAGGAACTAGTTCCTTCATTGAAAATTATTGCCAAAAATTCAGGGACACTATGTACAGGAGCTATAAAGGGGTCAATATGTTTCTGATGCACTCAAAAACAAACCTCTTCCATTTACTTCTGTAAAGTTTTCTTGTAGACATTTTATGGCAAGATAAAAGTATATGAAGGACAGGGAATGAGAGCAAAGGTTGTCTGGCTATCAAAGGAAGTGAAGAAAGCACACTGTCAGCTTTAGGTTTGAGATATCTGGGTGAATCATGCCTGCCGGCTGAGACAGGAGGTCTGGAATTGGATCCAGAATCTAAAGTGGGTAAATTAGATGAGGCCAAAGAAAGGGGAACTAAATATGTCAAGGCCAGTAAGTTGCAATGAGAATGACTTTGCTCATCAACCAGAAAGCTTTCTTTAGAAATTTGGGGATCAACAGAGTTGCAGCATACACAGAAGAGTCCGAGGAGTCAATCATGTAGTAGAGCGTCCCTCAGCGGGGGAGTGGGGTTAGGGCAAAGAAGCTGCTACACTTGTTTAGGGGAGATAGAAAGCGATCAAAGCAAGCTGGCCCTACTGGCAAAAAATCATTTTTGCCACATTCATGCTGAGACACCACTAGTGAGGTAGCAGAATGAACCTGCTCAAGTTGTCTGCTATCACACTGGACTTCCCCAGAATGTATGTTGCTATCAGAAAATGGTTAGATGAGATCGCCAATTGCCACACTCTGAGGGCTTCTTGACACAAGGGGTAAGACCTGGCTCCTCCTTGTTTGTTGATGTACGAAACTACTGACATATTGTCTGTCTAAATAGCAACTGTCCTGAAAGGGAAAGAGTCTTGGAAGGCCTGCAAAGCTAACAGCACTGCTCTCATTTCCAGGACATTGATGTGCATATTGGCATCTTCGGGGGACTAAGTTCCTTGGAC
Organism: Protopterus annectens; assembly: GCF_019279795.1. Classification (NCBI taxonomy): domain Eukaryota; kingdom Metazoa; phylum Chordata; order Ceratodontiformes; family Protopteridae; genus Protopterus; species Protopterus annectens. The sequence goes on along the minus strand of NC_056742.1, from coordinate 117,064,570 downwards.
ATTTTTTCCTAGGAAGTGCCCCCCCCCACCCAATCTGGGATGTGTCCACGGTCACTATGGCCTTGGGCTAAGGGAGAATGAAAGGAAGGCCTTGTAGAACCTGATCTGATTGAATCCACTAGCAAAAGTATCTCTTGCATGCCTGAGTGATTCTTAATTGGGCTGATGTGTTGGTAAAGAACAGACCATTCTGTTGCTAACATCCACTGAAGAATTCTCATTTGAAATAATGCAAGAAGAACTAGGACTATAGCTCCTGACATTAATCCCAAGGCTTGCAGAATCAATTGGGCTGAGATTGTGGTACAGTGAATCATTCTTCTGACCTGGAATCTGATAGTTTGTACTACTGGAAGAGGAAGAGAAGTTGCCACTGGTACCATATTGAAATTGACTCCTATGATTTCCAATGTCTGAGACAGTTCTAACTGAGATCTGTTGTAATTTATGGTTATCCCCCGAGCAAGTCTGCAGTACCTGATCTTGTGCTCTTATTAGTAGATGCCTTGCTGGGGCGGTAATGAGCCAGTCGTCCAAGTATGGAAACACTCGGAATCCCTGCAGTCTCAAGTGAGCTGCTATTGCTGCCATGCACTTGGTGAACACCCTGGTGGCTGTGGTAAGGCCAAAGGGCAGTGTTCTAAACTGGTAATGACTGGCTCCCAGCCAGAAGCATAGATACCTTCTGGACTGTCTGTTCACTTTTATGTGATAGTGTGCGTCCTGAAGGTCTATCAAGCACATCCAGTCATCCTTGCACTAAAAGGGCAGATAAGACTGAACCATGATTATCCGACTCTTTGTGTGTTTAACTGACTTGTTCCAAGTTGCTGAGATCAAAAATCGGTCTCCAGTCCCATTTTCTTTGGCACTAAAAAGAATCTTGCATAATTTCCAGATCTATCTGATCTGGTGGGACCTCTTCAATGACTCTTTTTTTCTAGCAACTTTTGCATTTCTAGTGCTGCTTTCCTCTGACAGGGGGGAACATCAGGAAATTTGCATACAGATGGAATTTGAAGGGAAACGGGAACTATATAACCTCTAGAAATAATCCTCTGCACTTGCATATCTTTTGTGGTGTCTAGCCCAGCTCTCTGGTGCAGGGAAAAACAACTCCCAATTTCCTCCACAGGAAACAATCACAGCCTCCTTTCAGGAGCACTAGTAGGGTCCGTCAGAGAAGGAATCTCTAGACCCTTGGCTCTGCAGGCCTAATCTGCCATGTGGATGACGTCTTCCATTTGAGTTCCCCCTCTGTCTCTGGGAGAACTATCTCCACATGGATCTTGAAAAGGACCTGGGACATCTTGAACCACATTTTTCGTCCTCCTCTTTGGTTCCTGGAGAAGGTCCTTTGAGGGGTCAAAAAATGTACTCCCACTGCAGAGAGGGTCTTTCAATCCTGCTTACACCTGCAGAGTGTGTCCTTCACTTTAGGGCTGAATAAGGAAGTACTGTCAAAAGGAGCATTAACAAAAGAGGACTTTAAGGGCTTCGCAAAGTCACACAAGTGCATCCAGGCATGCCTCCCAATGGAAATGACTGAACCCACCACTCTTGAGGTACCTCCAGCTGTATGAGAATGACAATAAGCCTCATGGATGAATGAGAAATGGATTGTAGGGTCATCAACTGAGGCCACAGAAGCAGAGTCTCAGCAGTAGTGGTCCAAGAAAGGGATTTTGACAGTTCCTTTATCAAGTCCCTCTGTAGTCTTGTAAAGTGTGTCAAGTAGTTCAGTGATCTAAGGGCAAAGGTCACTGAAGAATACACAGGCTTCCCAAATCTGTCTAAAGCCCTAGACACTCTGTTGGGGGACAGACAGAGGAACTCTGCTCTGCAAGTTCCCTCTTGGTGGCCACTGCCACAACCATAGCATCTAGGGGCACTCCCTTGCTCCAAAACTCCCTTCCTTCAGAATCTGATCCGGACTTTGGCTCAGCTGTGTCTAGCTCCTTCCATGCCCACCTACAGATCAAGTCAATGAGCTCATCGGTGGGCAGAGTTACCCAGGAGGTAGATGGGCCAGATCCAAAGGCCTCCAGGAATACTGATTCCTCTGTGGAAGGGTTATCAGTTGACCAACCACCCCTCTGCTTAAGAATCTCAAGCATGCCATTGGATGACGTCTTTGGGTGGTGATTTTGGAGACCCTTCTGTAGCTTATCGCGTGTATTCAAGAAGGCACGATGAAGTGGTGCATAGGTTCAAGGTATTTACAATACATAAACACATCAGGATTGGCAACTGGAATATGCCTTTAAGTTAACTGACTGACTCATTACTTCAAACCCCCCTCGCATGTGCATCTCCATTCATACCTGCATTCACTCTGGTTGACTGTACAAAATGGCACTGTTCTTGCACCTGCTCAGACTTGTATATGCATGTGCTATCTAGCTACAGTGGCTGACAAGGTACAAGCTTCACAATGATCTACATCCTCCCCCTAATTTGTTCAATATGCAATAAAGAACTAACATTATATATGCTAGATATCACATCAACATTATTAACAATTAAGACTCAAGTCCACGTTGCTGTGTATTAAGAAATATGTCTTCAGATTCTACCCAATCTGGTCACATGAATGTTAGAACTGGATTTAGCATCTGGGACGATCTCTGGGGATTCTTTCTCATTTCAAACTTCAGGGGATACATCAGGAATACTTGAAAAAAGTACACTGTCCTCTAGAATTTGAACAAGTGTAGGATTGCTCTGAGAAACAGTCTTTAGCATAGGCAATCTGCTGTTTCACTAATTCGGAGACTGGATATATGTCTTCAATTACGTCTGAAGTCCATTCCATCAGATTGTACAATGTAAAATCTCGGATCTTGACAAAGTTTTTTGATAACACTCAGTCGGTCATATCCTTTAGACATTTGCATTCTCACAGTTTCTCCTTATCTTAATGGTCTAAGAGGTTTGCTGGATTTATCACAGTACAACTTTTGCGACTAGCATTTTTTCAAAAGTTGAGCCTTGACCATCTTGTTGTTCTTTGCTTTCAGTACTAATAATCGTTTACTGATAGGTACATTTATTCTCGTCTGTCTGGACATTAATCTTTGAGCAGGTGAACCAAGCAAATTATTTCCTGGAATGTTTCTGAGATTGAGTAAGTTAAGAAAAAACATCAGTACCATCTCTTTTGGATTTCTCCAACAAGAGTCTTGCACTTTGAACTGCACACTCAGCTAACCCATTGGATTGTGGATACTCAAGATTACTAGTAACATGGATAAAGTCCCAAGACTCAGCAAATTTCTTGAACTCCTGACTTGTAAACTGTACACTATTGTCAGAAACAACTTTGTGCGGACTACCATGGACAGAAAAATGTCTCTTCAATTTTGTAATGATAGTGCTGGATGTTAAGTTAAGAAGGTCGACTTCAAACAATCTCAATAAGAGTCCACTAACATTAGGTAATGCTGACCATTCCATTTGAAAATATCAGTAGCAACCATTGACCATGGTAATTCAGGAATATGGTTTAGCATCAGCTGAAGTGGATCTTTCTGTCGGTGCAGTTTACTACTATTGCACATTGAACATGCTAGAGTTTCCTTCTCTATATTTTTGACAAAGAAAGCCAAAATACTATGCCTCTTGCCCTTCTTTTGGTTGAATCAGTACCACAATGTAAGATTTTGATGTAGTCTTGTTGTAATGCTTTAGGAATAATCACTTTTGGACCTTTCATGATGATTCCATCTTCCATTACGAGCTAGTCTCGGTAAAGAAAATACTTCTGGATGTCTAGTGGTAAGATAATTTGTCACTCTGGCCATCCTTAACTGATAACATGTTTCAACTTCTGGAGAACAGGATCTGAAGCTGTGTGATTTCTGAGATCATCAAGATGTGATGAGAAAAACTTTCTAACTTCCATAACTTCAAAATCTACTTTCTCGTTTTCATGTTGTTCTGTTCTTTGTCTGGCCACTCTTGACAAAGCATCAGCAAGATAGAGATATTTGCCTTTTATATAGACTATATTGAAATTGTACTTTTGCAATTTTAACATCATGCCTTGCAAGTGTGCTGGGGCGGTATGTATTGGCTTTTTCAAAATTGTCACTAGATGTTGGTGATTAGTCTCTATTTGAACTGGTTTGCCAGAAATACAATCACTGAACTTCGAACATGCAAACACTACTGCCAAAAGCTCTTTTTCAATTTGTGCATACTGCATTTCAGTTTGGGTTAAAATTCTGGATGTGCAGGCTACTGGAATGCCTTTTTGAAGACATGCTGCATCAAGACCATATTTAGAAACATCACAAGAAAGTTACTGGCTTGTGAACATCATAATATCTCAGTGTGGGAGGGCTGGCAATTTTCTGCTTCAGAATATCATATGCTCTTTGGTGTTGTTCCAACCAGGACCAGTTTACAATTTTGTGTGTCGACTCGCACAAGGGTACTGAAAACTAACTTAGATCTGGGATGAACTTTCTTAAACAGTTGACCATACCAAGAAAACATTTTAAAGATGTGACATTTTCTGGAACTGGCATCTCAAGAACTGCTGCTTGCTTAGACAGATCTGGCTGTAAGCCAGAACCGGTAAACAAATGACCCACATAAATAACTTCTTTCAGCTTGAATATACATTTCTGAGGATTCAGTTTAAGACTGACTTCATGAGCATGATTTAGAACTTTCCTTAGGTTTCTGCCATGTTTGTCTTCACCACTGCCCCCTACTATAATGTCATCTACTATGATCGCACATGGGTAACCTGAAAAAATTTGCTCCATTGTATGCTGAAATACTTCACTTGCAGAATTTATTCCAAATGGCATTCTCAAAAATCTATAGCTACCAAATGGCGTACTGAAAGTAGTTAACAATGAAGATCTGTGATCAAGTGAAATTTGCCAAAATTAACCTTTTGCATCTAAGACTGAAAAAACAGTAGCATTTGGCATAAGAGCAGCTACTTTTTCAACTGTGCGCATTGGCTGATGAGGATGTTTGACCACTTTGTTTAAATCTCTTGGATCAATACATATTCAAATATCATCTGCGCTTTTCTTGTGAGCTACAACCATGGAGGATACCCATTCAGTTGGTTTCTTTACTGAAGGAATTATTCCTAAAGTCACCATTTTGTCTAGTTCTGCTTTTACTTTGCTCTGCATTGCTGCTGGAACTTTTCTCACTGGTCTGACAACTGGGCTTACTTCATGGTTTAACCTCATGGAATATGTGACTGGGAGTTTGCCAAGGTTGTTTGAAAAAAAATATCAGCAAATTCACAAAAAATATTCTGTGTAAAACTATCATGGATGTTCAGATTGGACTTCTTTATTAAATTAAATCAGTTCCATTCTCAAACTGTCTTTGAGGCCTAACAGTTACTGTAAGTGTCTTTTGACTATGTAAAACTGCAGAATGGCATGTCAGAACTACTGCGCCATCAGTTTGAATCACTTCACCACCATAAGAAACTAGATTTGCACACTTTGCTGAATCAAGCTTTTCACCAGCTTTTACTTTAGCAAACATTTGTGCTGATATAACATTACACTTGGACCCAGTGTCTACTTTAAGCTCTATACATTTCCCATTTATCCGAACAATATAAAATATTTCATTCTTTGCTGATAAACTACTGGTTGGCTGACAATTTAGTGCATTAATCGTTTCATCAATCACAGAGACACCATCCACATAAAAGTTTGCTTGCAGCTCTCTGTGTGATCTACTTGCCTCTTTGGATGCTCCCTTTTAATGAAAGTATGTGCCACTTTAGACTTACAAAGCCTTTTGAAATGATTCCACCTTTTACATTTGTGCCATTGCTGCCAAAAGCTAAGCACTTCTCTCTTTTAGGTTCATGACTGCCTCCACAATTACAACAACCAACAACAAGATTGCTTGTACCAGCCCCATTCGTTTTATGGTTAGGGTTTGATGCTGCCCCATTCACTTTACAGTTAAAGTTTGATGCTGCCATGCCCTTAGGCTTATATCTCGTTTTTTTTCTTAGCTTTCTGTTGTACACTATCAACTTTCACACTGGAGGACACAGTATGAGGAACTGCATGCATACTTTTTAATTCGTAAGCATATTTGTGTGCTTTTCTGTAAGCTCATATATCTGACAAATCTCTATAGCTTTGTGTAATGTTAAATCACTGTCTCGAAGCAAAATCTTTCTCACTGCACCATTATTAACCCCACACACAAGCCTTTTATCAACTCATCTCGTAAATCACCAAATCTGCATGTTTTAGTTTCTCAAGTCAGTAATATACGCTGCTATAGTTTCACCAGGCTTTTTATTCCTTGTGTAAAATAAGTGTCTTTCCATTGTAATATTTGTTTGAGGGATACACATTGCTCTAAATTTACATTTTAAGCACTCAGGGTCTTCCCCATGTTTCAGCCTGTTGCACAATATGGCGGTTTCCCCCTTCCCTGCATACACAGCAGGTGCATACACAAATGAACATTCTCTCTCAATGGCTTCCAAGACTGCTAAATTAACTCATTCCCTCCAGTACAGCTCTTTTGAGTGTGTACCTTTAAACTCCCAATGGGTGTGGTGTCGTCCTTTAAAAAATGAAGTCACTGCCTTACAGTTCTAACAAACAGTAATTGACAGAGATCAAATATCAATACAGTTGTGTTTGCCATCATGTATGCTTCAAAAAAAAAACATTCTGGTACATTGTATGTAGCATGGTTTTGGAATTATTAATGCAAATGTGAACAAGCAATATTTGATGCCTAGAGGCACAGTAGGAGTTAACCGCAGTAATGCCTGGAGGCGTACTCGGCTGTAATGAAGACGGCTTTTGTATGTGCGTCTTTATCAGAAAATGTAGCCCGTATGAAAATATCATATTCTTGCTCAAACACTTTCCAGTTCTCAGCAATATTATTATCAAACAGCAACGGTTCAGGTCTGCAAAATCCCTCAGCCATAACAACAAAATATGTTTAAATATAAGCATAGACCAGGTACTTGTAATTACGCCCAAATGCACAATAATCTCTCTGAAAAGGCTTCTCTTTAATACTGCAAAGACCAGATTCTTTGGATACTTTGAATAGCTTCAGTTAATGTGAAAAAGTAGTACATTGTAAAAAAATGCGGTCGTTTTAGTCTTTTTGTACATTTTGACACATCTGAAATTATTTCGAACACTTTTGCATTTATTTCGAATACTTTTATCAGTATGTCACAATTTCGGGTATTTCGTTTATCTCAGTAATTATTTCCAACATTTTGAAGGTTTGGCGAAGCATTCAGAGACTGAAAAATCATTTAAACGAGTTTAAGTACCTTTGAATAACCACTGACCTGTTTGTGAGTTCACTCCGGTATGTTTCTCCTCTTTTAACTTCATGCCTCATGGCTTGTGTGCTGCTTCAACTCAAATCCCATTCTGGCACCATGTCACTTGTGTATGGGTTCAAGATATTTATTGTACACAAACACATCAGGATTGGCAACTGGAATATGCATTTAAGCTAAATGACTGTTTTATTACTTCAAACACACTTGCATGTGCATCTCCACTCATACCTGCATTAATTCTGGCTGACCGTATAAAATGGCACTGTTCTTGCACATGTAAAGACTTATATATGCATGTGCTATCTAGCTACAGTGGTCGACAAGGTACAAGTTCTCAATTATCTACACCTTTCCCTTCATCAAAATCAGTACCTTTGGTGATGGACTCCTGAGGGGAGTCGAAGTGCCTCCTCTTGCACTTCCTCTTCATACGGACTTCTTCAGTGGGATGATCCGGAGAGGTATCAGAAGAGATAGTAATACCCTGCTAGGTAACCTGGAGACTTTGGGATGGCTGTCCCTATGGCATATAATGCTTGAAGCTCAAGGCACAGAGGCACATGGAATCTAGAGGGGAGATCTGAGGAGTAGGGACCACCCATCCTGCAGAAGCAGACAACATTTTCTCCACCACCTCAAAGGCAGAAAGCCTGGGAGAAGGAAGCCAACACAGCCAAGAAGCAATGTTTCCACACCATCGGCTTCCCCTGCCCCGAATGCAGTCCACCTGAGGTGGAGGTCAGAACCGAGCTGTCCAATGCCGAGGATCTGAGGGGAAGAGATGGCTCAGACAACTTCGGAGTCGACTCTAACTCTTTGGATCCAACAGGAGTGCTTCAGTTCTGAAACTGTCAGAGCCGGTACACTCAGAGATAGCGTCAGAGACGAAGATACTAAAATCTTTAGATCCAATCCAGATGGTCCTAGGAGATTTGGATCCAAGGGCTCAGAAATGAAAGGTCGGATTAGAGTTGGAGCACAGATTGGTGGAATAGTACAAACAAGGGCTTCCTGACCCGAAAGGGTAGGATCTGAGAGAACTCCCATATGTATCTGCACCAATGCAAAAAAATAAATAATGAACTCGAGCCATGAAAGCCAGTAAAATCTTTATTAAATCAATGTAAAAAATCTGTAAGGTTAAAAACTTGAAAGATGCTAGTTAGTTAAAATTTTTACCCAAAGCCTTCATCAGGCTAATGTCAAAATGAGAAAACGTACAAGATTTAAAGAGAAATAATGGGATCATGTGACTTAGTGCACCTGTTTAATTAATTCACGTAAAAATGATTTTAAAGTCAGCATCCCAATAAGTCCAGGTGTAACATGTGCCATTAGCCTCAGAATCCATTTAAGTTCCTCATTTTCTGTATTGTGAATGATATCATCACCTAGAAGATGTTAATGAATAACACTTAAAATCATAAATTTAAAGGTGTGAGATTCATCAGATCCTGGTATGTGTTTGTACAGTGCATTGGTAATGGCATGTTGGTTGATATCTGACAAGTGACTTCCAATTCTTGCTTTCAGCTTCCTATTATTAGTAGGCAGGACACTGGGTACATTTGACCAAATATACCATATTACGTGCATCACAAAGTACAGTTGTGTACACTTACCATAAATGTAGATGTTCGAGTGTATTCACTTCTGCAGTCATCACACTTGGGTTATCTGCCTGCAGATAGCCCTCAGTCGGTCCGAATACCAGAGTCTTGGGATTTCTGCATTGGATGCTGTCGCCTCTCCCATGACGTCAGGTCGTCAGGGGTATAAAACATGCAGTCGACGTCATTACATCAGTTTTTCTTGTCCCAGATGTCAGGAACCCCCAAAATAGGAAGCAATTACATGGTGTGGAACACCTCCAGTAAAAAAGTAAATACCATGGCTATAAGATATGGCCAAAAAGAAGATAGGTAGAAAGCATAGAAGAGTCAGGGGGTGGAGGAAGGGTAACCAGGACTGCAACAGTGAATACACTCGAACATCTACATTTATGGTAAGTGTACACAACTGTACTATGTTCTTTGTGTTTCACTGTTGCAGTCATCACACTTGGGTTGATTCCCAAAGCTGAGGAAGGGTGGAGGCAGTCAAGTAATAGTAGGGCTGGCTAGAAGGCCTTGTAAGACTGCTGTGGCAAATCCAGCTCTGGATTTAGAAAAAACAGGTAAGTGGTAATGCTTGGTGAAGGTGTGTACAGAACTCCAGGTTGCAGCTTCCAGGATGTCCCTGGTAGGGACTCCCCTGAGAAATGCTGTAGAGGTTGAGGTAGCCCTAGTGGAATGAATTCTGATCCCCTGTGGGGTAGGTTTTCCATGGTGTTTGTAGCAGAAATGGATGCAGTGTGCTAGCCATTTGGAAATGGTTTACGTTAAAATGGCCTTGCCCTCTGCCCCTGTAGCAAAGCTGACTAGCAGGTGGTCAGATTTTCTGAAAGGCTTAGTCCTATCAAGGTAGAACCTGAGTTGTCTATGTACATCCAAAGAGATGCAGGATCCTTTCCCCTTTATTCTGAGGATTAGGGAAAAAGGTTGGTAAATGGATGGATTGGTTTAGAGCCACACTGGATACCACATTGGGCATAAAAGATGGGTTAGTCCTGAGGGAAACCTTGTCAGCATGGAAAATAATGAAGGGTTCCTCAGCCATTAGTGCCTGTAACTCAGACCCTCTTCTTGCTGAAGTGATGGCTAAAAGCAAGGCTGTTTTCCAAGAGAGGAATTTTAACTGTGCTGTAGCAGCAGGCTCAAAAGGGGGAAGCATGAGCTTCTCTAGTACAAAGTTAAGGTCCCAGGCAGGGGTGGGAGCTCTCCTCGGGGGTCTTAAATTGTTAGCTCCTCTCAGGAACTGTTTGACCAGAGGGTGAGAAAAGAGAGGTGGCTCAGTATTACAATGAGCTGAGATGGCCGAGGCATGAATCTTAATAGAAGAGAAGGATAGGCCTTTGTGGAGCAGCTCTGCTAGGTAATCTAGGATTTGAGGTAAGGCGGGCATGATTGTGTCCTTTCCTTGAGACTGGCTCCAAGAACAGTATCTTTTCCACTTTTCTGAATAGGCTTTCCTAGTACTAGGCCTTCTGACCTCAAGGATGACATCCAGCACCTGTTTGCTGAGGGTTGCTGGTGGTGTATTCAGGGAATAAGCCAGGCTGCAAGGTTTGGGGTTTGCAGCTGAGGATGCAAAATCTGTCCCTCTTGCTGGGACAGTAGGGAAGGGGTCTGATGTAGGTGCCAGGGTGGCACTACTGCCAGACTGCATAGGTGTGGGTACCAGTGCTAGCGGGGCCAATGCGGTGCAATACAGATTGTCCTTGGTTTGTCCTGTTTGATCTTGAATAGTACTTTTGAGAGGAGGAGAAGAGGAGGAAAGGCATAAATTGAGAGGTTTTCCCATGTAAAGGATAGGGCATCCACTATCCATGCTTGGCTGTGGGGATTTCTGTTGCAAAATTTGCTCAATTGATGGTTTTGGGGGGAGGCAAAGAGGTCCACCACTGGTGTCCCCCACCTGTGGGTTAGAAGTTTGAATGAGTTGCGTTCCAGTTTCCAGTCGTCTGCCAGTGAATTTTGTTTGCCTGGCAGGAAATGAGTTTGCAGGTGTACTTGGTTGCTCAAGGCTGTGTCCCACAGGGCCATGGCTAACCTGCAGAGTGGGTAGGAATGAGTTCCCCCCTGCTTGTTTATGTACCACATAACTGTAGTGTTGTCTGTCTTTATCAAGAGTTGTCCTGGAAGGATAAGGTATTTGAAGGCTGTCAGAGCATTCTGTACAGCTAACATTTCTTTTTGATCGATATGTAGGTAAATTTGTCTTGGGCTCCATTTGCCTTGAATGCATTTGCCAGCCATGTGAGGCCCCCCATGCAAAGTCTGATGCATCTGTTGTCAGGGTTTGGGTGGCAAGGGGTTGAAGGGAGTCCCTTGTTGTGGTTGCAAGCCTCTGCCCACCAAAGGAACTTTGCCCTTAGACAAGGAATGATGGCAATAATTGTTTCCAGGTCCGGAGAATGTTGGCATCAGAGACTTCTTAAGTATCACTGAAATTTCCTCATATGCAGTCTTGCATATGGAATTAGCAGAATGCATGCGGCTATGAACCCTAGGGCTTGCAGTATTTGTCATGCAGATAGCTGGGTTCTGGTGGCCATTAGTTTGAAGTACTTTGTCAAATAACCCTGCTTTTCTAGAGTAAGGAATGCCAGCTGGGAAGTTCAGTTCAAGCTTGCTCCCAGGAATACAATCTTTTGGCTGGGCACCAGATGTGATTTATTTTCGTTGATGGTGTACCCCAGAGAAGTTAGAAGTCTCTTTACAAATGCCAGGTGCTGAAGTAGCAATTCCTGACTGTCCACCTGAATCAGGCAATCGTCCAAGTATGGATAAATTTGAATTTTTCTCTGCCTGCAGTATGCTATGGCTGGAGCCAGGCACTTTGTGAATACCCTGGCCACAGTAGATAAGCCAAAGGGAAGTGCAGAGAACTGATATTGCATAGTGCCTACCCTGAAACACAGATATTTCCTGCAAGATTCCCTTATGGGGATGTGCAGATAAGTTTCTTTTAGGTCTAGGGTGACTAGCCAGGAGTCCCTGGCTAGCATAGGAAGCAGCTGTTGTAGTGTAAGCATTTTGAATTTTGGGACCACCAGGAAGGTGTTGAGAATGGATAGGGCGCTAAGAGCCCTCTTTTCTGGGCAACAGGCACAGTCTGGAGTAGAAACCCTGTCCTCTTTGCTTTATTGGAACAGGTTGAATAGCCCTGATACTGAGAAGAGAAAGTACTTGCTTTTGAGCCTCTGCCCACTGGTTTGGAGGAAGATCTGGCAACCCAGTTGGGGTTGGCAGCGAGTGGAAGTAGAATCTATATCCCTGGGATACAATGTTTAGGACCCATCGGTCCTGGGTAATGGACATCCAGCTTTTTTGCATGCAGGGCGAGTTTTCCTCCTAGGGGTGCAAGTACTTGGGCATGGCTGGGAAGGATGACAGACAAGTCGTGAATTTTTTCCATAAGGGGGTGGCTTACCACTCCCTGTTTTTGAGGGGGGAGCACTCCATTGTTTAAATCTCTGTGTACCCTGAGACTGTAGCCTTGGTGGTGTGTTGCCCCTGGGTTTGGGCTGAGAAGACCTGGTAGGGACTGGAAAGGACCAGTTTTTTTGAAGGCCAATGCCTACTGAATCTAGGTGGCTGTACCTGTAAGAAATCTTTAACAGTTTGCAAAGATTTAGCTTTTTCTTCCATCTTTTTAATAACCTCTTCTGCTTTTGTGCCAAACAAATGTTCCTGGTTTAATGTAGCATCTAGTAATTTTGCTTTGACATGGGCTGGCAAGATTTGTTCCTTCAGCCAGGCATGCCTTCTCGGTACAGACCCACTGACAGCAGCCCTGCAAGATGCTTCTAAGGCATCAAAACCACACCACAAAGTATGTTTACTGACTTGGTTTGCAGAATGCATTAACTCTTGTAAAGCTTTATTTTCTGCAAAATCTGGAAGCAACAACATTTTGTTGTTTAATTAGTTCCATAATATGCTGCTGGTACTTCAACATGTGAAACTGGCAATTTAAAGCCCTGATGGCAAGAGTTGCAGAGGTATATACCTTCTTGCCCTATCTGTCCAAAGCCCTTGAATCCTTGTCCGAAGGGGTAAGATTTTTGGCTGTAGTAGCTTTAATACCTTTAGGTCCCCTGGGAAATGGTCTCTGGATCTGCAGTGGGATTCTTAAAGAGAAATGTGTGAGAGTCAGGTACCCTGTAGTACCTGTCAGGTTTTCTAGGAGCTGGTGGTAAACTATCAGGATTAAGACTGGATACCATGAAAACATCATCTACAATATCCAGGATGGGGGTATAGCTAGAGGCCTGTGCTGAGGCAACTCTAAAAATTGTTTGAGTCTCTTTTTGGACTGTGGGTAGTCCTGGCATTCCCACTGGAAATTCTCTCTTAAGGTATGCAAGGTTTCACCAAAAGAAAAGTCCTCTAGAAGGGAGGCAGAGGGAATGGAATCCTCTGCATCTGAATCCTCATAAGTAGATAAGGGTATGTCCTGGTAGTCAGAGGGATCAGAGTCATCAGACTCATGGTCTGTTGAATCAGAAGGGAAATCAATCCTTTGTCTTTTAGAGGGGAAAGGCTAGCTTCCCCTAATTAGAGTTATAAGGTCTTCACCCATTCTAAGCATTTGTTTCTGTGGTATGGGAGCTTGAGCATGCGCTTTGGTTGTCGGTTTTCTAGGCATAGTGCAAACTCTGGGCCTGAGGAACTCGGTTGTTTTAGTTTGAAACGAAGTAGTCAGTTTAATAAGAAAATCGGAAGGTCGTAATACACCCTCAGAAGCTGGTGCCTGCACAGCGGCTCCTGACCCATCCAAGGTAGAGACATCCGCAGGCTCCATAATCGAAGAAGCATCTTGCGGCATACCGGACTTCGAATGGGTCTCAGCAATGGCCTGCAAATCTGCTTGAAGTGGGTATCAGGGGCTGCAAAAGCATCTCATCGAGTACTGATGGACTGGCGACTAGCTTAACGGAAGCATCGTCGGCAGTTTTGGACCTATGCAGTCTGTCCCTGTCTTTATCCTTACGTTTTTTCGGAAGATCGGTAGTCGGATGGCTTACCGAAGCCATTTCGGAATACGGAGAATGAGGGTTAAAGAATTTAGCAACAAAAATAGCCCAACGATGAATAGTTCGGGCATTAAACAAGGCACAAAACCGACAGTGAGGGATGTCGTGGTCTGGGCCTAAACAGGTGATGCAGTAAGAATGAAAATCTATGTGAGGTATTTGCTTTCCACAGGCAAGACAACTGTTAACTTTTTCTGACATCGGTTAGAGCAAGAAAAACGAATCCCCAATGGTGTACTCAGCTTTAGAAGACTTCAGGTTTGAAACTTGAAAAATGAAAATTTCAGAGGCAAGAAAAGCTGATATAATGGCATTAGCTGCATGATTTATACCCCTGACGACCTGACGTCATTAAAGATGCGACAGCATCCGACACAGAAATCCCAAGACTCTGGTATTCAGGCCAACTAACGGCAACCTGCAGGCAGATAACCCAAGTGTGATGACTGCAACAGTGAAACATGAAGAACATTTCCCATATACATTTAACTTGTAATCACAATTAAGAACAGGGTGTATGAAGTATAAATGTAATTGCAGTAAATGCATTTATTACATTTAAATGTTCATTTCATGGCACTTTTTAAATGAGAGAGGATATTTAGGTTGCTCCTTATAGCATAACCTTTTCTTGAGATTCGGAGCTCTTTTATAACTGAACATAGGCTTACAGGATATTTTACAGTGATTTAAAAAAGATTTTACTGGCCTCTCATGGTTTCAATTAATTTATATTGTTTGTTTTTTTCACTTATTTGAAACAACTGGATTTATTGCCTTTTACTGTGTTCTCTTTTCAATCTGTATCTGCGCCAACAGAAATTTCCTCATCATTCTGTCCACATCAGCCTCAGTCAGACTTCGGGAAGAACGAGAAGAAGTTAACGATGGGGACTTAGAGTGCTGATGGGACTCATGGTACGGGGAAGGTACTTTAGAAGGTATCAGATCAATGGAGGAGGGAATCCATAAACCACAAGAAGAAAAAAGTCCAAGATAGCAAAAACAACAGCTACAGATAAAAAGTCAAGGATTTATTTATCTCTAGCACCTTGGCAAAACTGACTTCACTGCAGTACAAAACAAAATTCAAAAAAACACATTAAATAGTCACAATAATAAAACAATTAACACTAATTAATTACATACTTCCAATTACAACCTCTATTTAACACTTTCAGATCCAAAGTATTATATTTTAAAATATAAATTGTTTCTTTGCATAACAACTTCTTCTTAAGATTTCCCCCTTCACCCATATACAAAATAACTTGTTCTAAAACACAACCTTTTAACAGAGAGGCATCACTATTATGAAAATCTTTAAAGTGGACCACCAGAGGGTTTTCAAGACGTACCTTTTTAATGTCTCTAACACGTTCCTGAAATCCAACTTTAAAAGCCCTCTAGCTTTCCCCAATATAAAACTTACAAGGACACTGTAAGGCATAAATTACCCCTTGAGTATTCCAATTAAATTTTTGCACAGGCTTAAAATTTATATTATTAATCCTAGGAGAATGATTCACCACCAGTGAACATATGGAGCACTTACCACATATGTGTGTACCACAATTACTAGTAATATATGGACCAATACTAGGAGTAGGAAAAACAAATTTATTATGTACAACAAAGTTAGCTATATTCCTACCCTTTTTGTAAGACACATAAGGAAATTTGCTAATCCGATTATATAATTGTCTATTAATAACACAGGCCAATAATATTTTACCAACTGCATTATTTACAGTAATGCATATACTTGATCCTGAGCAAAGGCTTTGGATCAAAAAGCTAGGATCCGAGGAAGACATTTTCGATTCAGACAGGCTAAGCTGGAGTAGTCTTTGGATCCAAATTTCTCTGTTGTTTCCATAGTGGTTCTGTGGTAGGATCCGATGAGGGTGTTGAGGATCTGGAAGGCCCTGAAGGCTTAGCCAAAGGCTCCTTAAGCTTAGGTTTGGGGTCCTGAGTCCCAGAAATAGCCTCTGAAAAGGAAGAACATAACAGTCCTTTCAGAGTTAACTTATTTTTTCTGTCTGTAATTGCTCACGGGTTGAAGGCCTTGCAGATGGAGCAATCTACCTGTAAATGGTCTGTGCCAAAACAGCAAACACACAAAGCACGTGTGTCGGAGAGAGGCAACCTGTGCCCACATTTCTGGCACTTTTTAAAGCTGGAGGGACCCTTTTCAGACATTATTAATAATAGTAAAAAAGTTTGACTTGTTTTTTTTCCATTTACTAATGGCAAAAAGATAAAAGACAGTAAGTGTAATTACACTAAAAGTTTGTAAACAGGGAAAAGGGGAAAAGTTTACCAACTATAGCAGGAAGATTCCACTAAAAAGTGTAAAAGGGAAGTAAATAATTTAAGATTTTAATACGAAGAAAGAAAATAATTAACTTATCTTCCCACTCGATCTAAATGCTTGAGAGTTCAAAGTGACCATGTCTAAACGCGGAAGTAGCAAACGAGATCTGGGATATGTTAGGGGGTGGTGCATTACATGTAATGGAGAAGCTTGAGAACTTTTTAGTGGCCATGAGCTAAAGTAACGGCTGAGTCAGATCTGCAGGTCAGATCATAACCCCAACTGTTGAGGAATGAATGAAAACTGACAATATCAGATCTGTATTTCACAGGAACATGGGTATTTAACTGAAAACTTTGAAACACATCCAATAACTGTTTCAGATCATCCACCAATAAAGACTACGATAAAGACAAATGGTAATAAAGTAAATAGGATACGCTGGTATGCTTTCTCCTTATCTGTTGAAAACAGAGAAATTTAATGAATGGGTAGTGGAAATTATTCGAGAGTTATTAGGAAAAACAGAAGGATAAATAGGGAGTCAAAACAAAATGAAAAGATTAAAGATATGGCAAAAATAAGACAGGAAAAGATAGGGTAAAGAAGTAAGGGTGATAAAGGTTAAAGTACTATAGAAGAACGGAACTCCTAGAATAAGAAGAGGAGCAACTGCTGAGTGCTAAAGGGAAAATATGACAGCATTTGGAAAATATGCAGGAGTTTAGAAAGGCTGACTAACTCCACAGCACAAAAACTCTTAGAACAATTTAGGCAACAGAAAGAAAATGCTGCTACCGAGCATTGGGAGCCTAAGCAAGAAATATAACCAGAGATCCTACAGAGATATTACAAATATTTTAGAAATTCTATGAACATTTTGTATAAAGCATAGGAAATGGAAAATCAAGAAAAGGCACAAATGGATATATTTATGGAAGACTTAACTATGCTGAGGTTACATGAAATGAGGTTCCAGAATGAATAGCTGAGATAGGAAGGTATGAGCTAAAATGATGATGTATAATCAATTAATTGGGAAATATTCGGGAGCAGATGACATTCCTGTGGAAGTTCGGAGTTAGGACAGAAGAATGTGATAAAGAACTGAAAGGTTTTGTTTAATAATATTTCAAAGAGGGAGCATCAACATCTTGGAAGCTGTACTGGCTGTATTATCCAAAGTAAAGAACCTTCAGAACCAGCCTTGTATAGACCGATCTCAATGTTATACCATGTGGTTTTGAGGAGGGGAGGCAAACATCTGACAATATTTATAGAAAAATGATCCGGGGAGAAGCACAGTACAAGAAAATGCTGCTTCTGTTTACAGGTCTTCATGCAGAGGAAACATTTGACAGAGTCACTAATATGCTGCCTGTGATAATTGTGAAGAGTTCCTGGTTTCATATTTGACTTCACAACTAGCAAACTTAGACCTATAGCCAGGTGATCTTTGAAATTTATGTGTTGTAATTTGTTTCCTCTGGAATGGAAACTACAGGCCTTGAACTTTTCTGAAGGTGGGCTCCTCAAGAGTAAACTGAAGAGATTATGGTGACCTTCTGATCAAAAAACAGAGACAGAAAATGCACTGCTAGCTGGTAACCAGCTTGTGTCACTGCAGGAATTTCCAAAAGACCAAACAAACTGCTGAAACACAAAAAGACCAAGGAAAACGAGCTGCTAAGCGTGTAACCAAATGTGTAGCCAAGTAATAATCCACGACCGATTGGAACTGTCAGATGGAGAAAAAGCAACTAAGTTCGCAAACTATAACGTTAGAGCTTTTATTAACCACAAGCACTTTCGGACAGAATCCTATCACTCCTTCCTCAGACCAAAGTAAAACAGTCAATTGTTACAACATGCTCCTTTAAATAGGATGCAATCACCCAATTAACAATTATCAACTGATTACTTTCAATAAATACAAAAAGATATGTTTATGTGTTAAAAACAGAAAGGAACCTTACTTTTTTAAAAATCGGACTTGCTTCACTATTAAAGACATAATTTTTTAAAAGCCTTTTTATATAAAAAATTAATAATGTATACATATACTCATATGTCAGACACTCACAACCTTTATGTTATGTAAAATTCTAGTACATGATTTGTAAAATACATACAAAACAGCTACAGTTAAAGCTTATAACTTTAGCGTTTACATAGAACTCAGTATACAGGCGTTTTTGAGTGGTTATTAATATAATAGTAGCAGTATTTCCCAGTTAGTTTCCCAAATGTTAACAAATTTAGATTTAAAATTTAAATTCAAATTTCTGTACCATGTTTCATATACTAACTGTTCTAAATATGCTCCGAGGGGAAACAAAGCTATTAACTCCTATTATATTACTTGAATAAGCCCTATTTGATGTACAAGTATATATGGGCTTAATATGTTTAAATACTTATAACATCACTCATTGGCTTTTACTTTTTGTTTAAAATAAATACGGGCCCCTATGCCCTTGTGCCATTATACTGTTATGCTAAATATGATAATATCCCATCTCTACGATGTCATTCGATTTAATAAACATCTCTTCCCAACAGATAAAATATTACTACATTGTATCCCTTGTAAGATTGTGTTAAACACCAAATGCATTAAGATAAGACAGGGGGTAAGTCAATAAAAACAAAGTTGTGCATTATTATAAACACCGGATGCAAAATGCATTAAAATAAGACAAATGGCAAGACAATAGAAAGGAATTGTGCATTATGTATTTGACAAACTCTCTAGAGAGTTAAGGACTACCTTTTAAGGGCTAGTAATTTTAAAATGCAAGTGAGCGATGTTGCTTCATTTAGGCCGGGGTATGTATGTGCAGCTGTCCTAAGCTGCCATAATAACTCTTCCTTTTCCAATAACAGTTGCCATGGGCCTGAAAATGTTTGTGTCTTAATTTGTTTCAAAACCATGAAATTGAAACTGTGTTCTCTATTATGCATAACGTGGCAAGCCAAAGCGTTGTTAGTATCGTTCTTAGAAATAGCGTATAAATGCTCATATACTCTTTTTTGCAATGCCCTCTCAGTTTTTCCTATATAGAAAGCAGGGCACTGCTTACAGTTTGCCACATAAACCACTGCTTTAGATGAGCAGCTAAAATTACCCATTAATCTGTATTTCACATTATTTATAACAACATGATTGCCCTCCTGCATAAACTTACACTGATTACACAATCCGCATTTAGTCATACCCTTGGTCCTATTAAATGAAGTGTTTCTATTCATTTCCAGTAGTGCTTTTAAACTAAATCCTTTCCTAAAGGCTATACTAGGTGCTGTTCCCAACAGATGGTGTAAGTTTGTATCTTCCTTTATGTTCGCCCAATTTTTCTGTAAGATTCCCCTAATAAAATGATGGTCAATGGAGAACGTACACAAAAACCTAACCCCTATATCAGATTCTTTGCCCTCTCTGTTCAGGTCTCCAGCCGTATCTTGGTTAGTCATCAAATCCGGCCCTGTTCTGTTAAGAATGGGCCTAAAATGGCCAGATTCCCTTTTGTGTTTAACCTCAGATGAAATTTCCAGAATAAGTGAATCAGGGTACCCCCTGTGGACAAACATGGTGGTCAAATTACCACATTCTTTGTGGAAATCTTCATCTTTGGTGATCATCCGTGCTGCCCTAACCATCTGCCCCTTCACTACAGCTCTTTTTTGATGGATAGGGTGGCAACTCCCAAAATGCAGGAATCCATTAGAATAAGTGGGCTTTCTGTAAATGTTACTAATAAACATAGAGGTTTCTTTGTCCTTAATTAGATTTATATCCAGAAAGCTGATTTTATTCTCATTCACTTCAAATGTGAAATCTAAGAAATCAGTCATGGTTTTGATGTCATCTATAAAAGGGGCCACCATGTCCAAGGGACCTCTCCATAAAATGAACATGTCGTCCTGGTATCTTGTATACCAGGCGACATGCTTTTTAAAAAACAAGTTGTTAAACAATAATGTGTTTTCCCATTGTGCCATTACGCAATTGGCAAAGGACCCCCCACATGGTGAACCCATTGCTACGCCAGAGGCTTGTCTGTAGATCTCATTGTTAAAACTAAAGAAATTATATTTCAACACCATTTCTAATAGAGTCTCAATTATGTAGACAATGTTTTGTTCTACATTTCTTGATTCCAAGAACTCCCTCACCCACTCCAATCCTAACTGTTGTGGAATAACCGTGTAAAGTTCCTTCACATCCACAGTTAAGAAACTTAAGTTAGGGTCGAAGGGTATTCTGTTTATATTTTCTAGGAAGCTCCACGAATCCTTGCAGATCTGTTTTTCCTTTTCTATGTATGGTTTTAAAACGCCATCCACATATTTGGCACAGGACACCAACATAGACCCCCTCCCATCCACTATGGGTCTAAAAGGGGGTTCGCAAATGGATTTATGGATTTTTGGCGCTCCGAAGAAAGAGGGCATTCTGGGTGCTGTGATGTTTAGATAGGAGTGGATGTGTACGTCTATGAAATCTTCCAAAAAAAGATCTTCGAGTGTAGTCCTAACCCTATTGTATGCTATGTTAACCTCATTAGTGCTAGTTTTTTTCATATGGGCCATCATTTAAGTGGATAGTAAGCTTGTTAATATAGTCCACTTGGTTCATAAAAATAAGCCCATTACCCTTATCGGGTTTCATAACCCTAATTCTACAGTCCTGTAATAGTTTAATGAAATCACGTTCCTCAGATGTTATATTTAACCTGTGTTTATGTTTGCTGTTAAATGAACTTTCAGCCAAGAACCTTAAATCCAATTCACAGGATTTTTCAAAAGTTTTAAGGTTCCCTATTAATGGCGGGTTAAATAAACTAGCAATTCTAAAAGGTCTAATGAGGGAAGAATTTTTACCTAAAACAGCCAATAGGTTTAATTTACGCACATAAAGTTTAAGGTCCACAAGTGTTTTAGGCAAGTCCATACGGGTATCAGGGACAAAGGACAGTCCTTTGGAGAAGAAGTCAGCCATGGCAGAAGAAATGTTTAGTGTAGTGTAGTTGAAGATCTTAAAATCGCCTTCATTACTACAAACAATAGCAGGCTGACTAGGCTCCTTTATCATTTGTTGTTCTGATTCTGTTTGTTCCTCAAGGCCATTCTGTTGGTATTCGACCTCAAGTTCCTCTCCCGAAAGTTCTGGGCCTGTCCAAAACCCTGTTGATGTTCTACCCGTGGCTGTACTGCCCTGGCATTCTGCTTACGCGCATTCCTTTTGTTATTGACAACAGGTACATAGTTTTGCTGTTGATCATTATCTAAATCAATATCCCCTTCTTCATCGCTAGGGGGGGTCATTACTGTTATGCCCTTCTTCTAGAAAGTGATCCAACTCGTACATGTCCTGAGCATTGGTACCCAAATTTTTCTTGTTAGAATTAGACAATGTCCCCCTAACCTTATTACCAGTTAGGTTAACTTGCGGTGGTTTTGGGTAGGCCTTACTATCAGCATATTGCTTCGTATCTCTAGTAATTTTCTTTCTCTTGTTGTCACATAGTTTATTAATAGTGGCATCAATGCTAGAAAACACTCGAGAATAATCATATTTATAGCGCAGGAAGTCGTGATTGCTTTTAATTTCATGCTCTAAACTAGCCAGGTCATTTCTATAATCTTCCACCTGTATTGTGTAATAGTCAATCAGCATTGCCATGTATTCAAAGCTATGCAATAAAGCCAAAAGTTGTCTATGGAAGTCGGATCCTTCCTCTATGCCCACTGGGAACCTCCACTGCCTCAGCCCTTTAGGGACTATTTTCTTGTCCAAGCATTCAGTTAAATAGGAGATTTCGAGCTGTAGTTTTTTACATCTAAACAGCTTATAATCGAAATCTCCAATAAGCTCTGCGATGTTGTTAATGTTAACCTCGTCAACAGTCTCTATGTTGGCTGCCCCTGTTTCTGTATTATCAGGGATCGTAAAAAAGTTTTTTCTATTTAAATATAATGATACCGTCGGAACGGAATCATTTAAAGAAGCAACAGTACCTTGTGTCACAGTGTTCCCCAATACTGTAGCGTGCCCTTGTCCAGCAGGAATGTCGCTAAAATCCGAAGATGCTCCACTAACCAGTTGCTGGCTTCTGATTGCCATGCCGGTAACCGGTTTAACGCCATGGTTCACAGGGTTGGCGTCAACTCCTTGCACTGCCGATTGCGTGCTGGTTCTTATACTAAGAGCATTGTCCAATATATCCATTCTTTGAGTAAAAGTATCCATTCTATCCATAAGCAAATGGATAAGAGTTGTGAGGTCCCCATCGGCTTTCGCCTCAGCTTCTTTCACATGAACTTCCGAACTGTTGCTTACATCACCTCCGTCTTGGGAGAACAGTGAGCTCTGCGAGACAACGTTTCCCTCGTTGGACATGACAAACTATGTTTCCAAAAGACCAAACAAACTGCTGAAACACAAAAAGACCAAGGAAAACGAGCTGTTTCCCCTCGGAGCATATTTAGAACAGTTAGTATATGAAACATGGTACAGAAATTTGAATTTAAATTTTAAATCTAAATTTGTTAACATTTGGGAAACTAACAGGGAAATACTGCTACTATTATATTAATAACCACTCAAAAACGCCTGTATACTGAGTTCTATGTAAACGCTAAAGTTATAAGCTTTAACTGTAGCTGTTTTGTATGTATTTTACAAATCATGTACTAGAATTTTACATAACATAAGGGTTGTGAGTGTCTGACATATGAGTATATGTATACATTATTAATTTTTTATATAAAAAGGCTTTTAAAAAATTATGTCTTTAATAGTGAAGCAAGTCCGATTTTTAAAAAAGTAAGGTTCCTTTCTGTTTTTAACACATAAACATATCTTTTTGTATTTATTGAAAGTAATCAGTTGATAATTGTTAATTGGGTGATTGCATCCTATTTAAAGGAGCATGTTGTAACAATTGACTGTTTTACTTTGGTCTGAGGAAGGAGAGATAGGATCCTCTCCGAAAGTGCTTGTGGTTAATAAAAGCTCTAACGTTATAGTTTGCGAACTTAGTTGCTTTTTCTCCATCTGACAGTTCCAATTGGTCGTGGATTATTACTTGGCTACACATTTGGTTACACGCTTAGCAGCTCGTTTTCCTTGGTCTTTTTGTGTTTCACTGCAGGAATTTCTTCTTCAGGGCTGATACAAATAGAAATCGTTAGCGAGAGGCAGGGTACTTTGATTCCACATATCTCTGAGGTCCTACTGTACCTTCTTCTTGTGCAGTCTAGTGTCAAGTACAACTTGACTACAAGACTCATGACCCAGAGCCCTGAGAAATGTTTTGTAATCATATTTTTTTGTTTTAAGATGTACTAAAAAGTATTTTATTAGTTTAATCCTAGCCTAAAGATACAGACATATAATTTGGTGTCAAAACATTACCCAAAAATCTTGTGTCCTAACATTGAAGATTTCCAAATCTCTTGCTTCATTCCAAGCTGTTTTCTTTGACAATACTGTTGTTTCCTTTTTTATGTGCTACAAAGGCCAGTATACTGTGGGACAGTTTATACAGTATTTATACACTAATGGATAAAACACCTATTTCAATGACTCCACGGTCTTTACCTTCTTCTCTACTAGTTTCAAGAACTTCTGGGATGGGGGACCCAAGGGGCATCCAAGAGATAAGTCTTGACACCATCTCAAAATGGTTGATGAGTTCTTAGCTATATATACCCACTAATGACTGTTTCAGAAAAACAGCCCTGAAATTAACGTTCAGTATATTATACCCTCATATAAAATTATGAGATCCTCCCTCATGTTTTCTCTTAGGAAAACATCAAAGATGTCTTGTCTCAGATCATCTATTTGCTTCACAGTATTACTCTGAGCAACATTACTCTGGTATTAACCTCTAATGTCTGAAAGTTAACCATCTTATAAGCAAGTGACAGACATGTACTCCTTTTTGCCATGCGTGTTCAAACTCTTACTCTTTCTCTCCCCTCCCTCATGTCATCACTTGAGGTGTTAAAAACTGGAGTTTTCTTAGTTCCCTTTATGTAGCTCTTTCTGTGGCTTTAAAACCAAACAAGAATTCATCATACAAAAACTTAAATTGTTCCTGTATTCTTTGTATTCTTGAGGAGCAATCAGGGTTTTTAAAGCAGTTGGCGGTCAGTCTGAGCCTAAGGACAGGTCAGTGGCCATTTCCTGAAATAATGGGAAGATAGAAAGGATAATTAGTATCAGTACTTATCAGCCCAGTGAAGCACTTTCTGGAGTAAGAAATCTCCCCAGTGTCCCACTTAAATAGCTCTTCCATTAAATTTAAGGCCTCTCTAAAAGAGACATTCTCAGGGGGACAGTAAGACAAATGGGAATCCGTATCCACAGTATATATGTAGAGTTGAAGAGCAGCTGTAATTTGAGCTGTAAGCCAAGGAGTCATTTTCTTCCTTAGATCCTGGTGGTCTGAGTTTTACCATTTTGGGAATGTGCTGCTTCAAAAATGGAAAGCTTACAAAATGTTGTCCATCAAGTCACCAACTTGCACTGCAGCAAATTTCAAAGCGTATATTAAGTAATGAGGAAGTGACTGGGAGTACTCCAACCATTTCATCCAAAGCGTTGGATTTGTTCCCATTCTTGCATTATCGGTGTTCTACTGAAAAGTGACTAAATGACACAATAATCCTTAGGGAGAGCTGCTGAGGACTGGGAAATGTTGTAGTGATTAAAAATGCTGCTAGTTCAACTTTTTACAAATCAAATGAAACCATAATAACAGATTCCCTGGATGTCCTGAGACCAAAGTTCAATCCCTGGATACCCCAGCATTTGGGAACCTGGGTAACGAGGTTCCACTTCAATACAGAAAAGTCATTTATCAGTATCTGCCCTAACAATATCCAGTTGATCATTTGTCAAGAAGTGGCAGAAATCCAGCAAGTATCCAGAGTCAAAATCAGTACAGTATGGTACAGAATGAATATCCAATCTGACTCTGGATGCAATGAAATTGACTCCAGGGTGGCAGATTTCCTTGAAACCTGAATGTTTACCAGTTATCAGGCACCATCCTCACAACCATTACTGGTAATGAAGCAAACTGGGGTTTAACTGCTTCCTCTATCAGACCCATCTGCTGATACATTAAGGTGGTAAGGAAGATGGAATCCAAGCAGGCTTTACTTTGCTTTGAAAAGGAACAAATATGGACTCCAGCAGCTGCAGAAGAAGCAGTCTTACTCTGAACAACATGCCTAGTTCTCTCAGTCACTAATGCCTGCTCCTGTACAGTACCCAATGAGACTTGCGTACATTTTACTATTTTTAGTCTTTCTGGAAAGACTCCTAAATGTTTGCTCTTTTGTACAATTTTTTTCACTAAAAAGAGCCAGCAAAAGGGTATGAGATGGTAACTATGTGAAATGTTAAGACCTACGAGTGAGCCCCAGAACACTGAGACTGAATGGCTGAAACAACAGACATGCATATACCAAGTCTGAGATGGACATTTCTTGGAATATTACCTTTTCTCCAAGGTATGGCAATCTTGGAGTTGGGTATATATAAGATTAAGGGATGTGGTTGGGGGGGGCTTGCCCCATGCAAAAAAAAAAAAACATGTTTAAAGGAGAAGAGCAATGTTTGACATTCACCCTTTTCCTGCATTTTCAGTCTTTTTTTTCAGTATGTCGGCACTTGGCGACACGAATCACAAATACTGGCATTTCAACAGGGAGCCTATGAGACAGCAACTTCTTATGCTCTAAAAATGCTGGTGACCTCTTAGTTCTCCTAGTGAAAGTCTTCCTATTAAAAGTAACACAGTTTTCAGAGTTAACAGTATCATGGTTTTATCGCAAGCACAACAGATACAGAAGGGTATCATACAAACAACAATTATCTACAAACTGCAAGTACAATGGAAAGCTTATAGTGAGCACTGCTCAAGATCAAAAGCATGGAGTACATGATGAACTCATGAAGCGAAGTACAGTGACTGTTTGCTTCAAGTAACAAAAAGGAATTAAGTACTGGGACTGGAGTACTCTCTTTTATATCAAGCCTCCCCTTAGTGATCATTATGCGACAATGCACCTAGGGACATTCAGCTGGTCAAAAAAGAATGGGCAAAGAGGCCAGCATCTGTCTTTGACCAATTCCCATTTGTCATAAGCTCTTGCAGCACTGATCATTTATGAGGATCAGTACATACATGATCATCGTAAATTATCAGTACAGCTATAATTTATATCTGTATTAGGGTGTTTCAAAAAAATTGTTTTTCTCTAATCATTTTGCACAAGTTTCTAAAATGTAAGGTTTGGTTTGAGTTGTGTATTATGCAAAAAATTAAGATTGATTTCATTAAGTTTCAGCTCACAGCATGTAAAAAAATCACATTGTTTCTAGTACTGCTAATTGCATTCCAGTGTTGTATTTATCTCCAGTCAGTTTTACTTGAGCTTCCATAACCTCCTGCAAACTACTTTACTTATTTAAAGCCTTGTGCACTATTTAACTCTATCTTCATTGTTCAAAATTCTATGCTGTTTCCTGTTTACACTGTGCAGAATGAAACATTGTATTTAATTACTTTTTGATGACATCAATTTATATAGTTTCTACACGTGTGGCTGGCAGTGTTAATGCTAACTGATAGAGCCCAGTCCCCCTAATGGTGAACCATGAGCTCAGTGAGAAAGTCAACCAGAGCTGCTACTGATGTCCGGCTTGGTGGCCATCAATTACCTGCCCTTAATATCTTAGCTTGTTCAAATCAGCTTCCAACCAACAGTCATGTTTTACGCAGACTGTTCTATGATCTTAAAACTAACAAGTTAACTCTTTCAGAGAGTTGTTCAAATGCTGTTGATGAAGTTCTGCAGTTAGGGCAGTTAGCTAGCATACCTACAACGCAGAAGCCGAATGCAGTGGCAAAACTCAAAAGTCTGTATGAGAAGCATTTTAGAATCAGGAAGAATAAGAAGCGCCAGTCAGATACACAGTCTCAGTTAGAAACAGATTTTAGCAATGCACTTTTGAAGCTTTTTGATGTGGGGCATGCTGATGCAGAATTATTGATAAAGACTCAAGAAGACTGGGATTTTCTACAAGATCAACGTAGACAGAAATATGATAATTGGTAGAGAGGACATTAAATTCAAAACACAAATGGACAAAGGAAAAACGACTACAGGATGAAATGAAACGCAAAGATAAGGAACAGCTGAAAGAAACAGTCAGAGAAGCTGGAGAGCTGACAGAGGCAGAAGACAGCAGTGAACATGAAAATGATGATGAAGATAATGCAGCAGCAAACATGTCAAAATACCACCAGAATTTAGTAACTGGTAGACAGCCTGTCAAAGAAGTGAGCACAGTAGATACAGGATTGCCTGAATTGGTATCCAAAAAAACGACGACTGGTGGACAGGGGCGGCCCGTGCTATTGGACTGCCAGACTGCAGCCCCCTCAACTGAAACTAAAAGAAATAAAAATAAAAACAAATAAATAAAAAAGAAAAAAAAGTTTAAAAATTTGCGCAGTAGTCCGGACTGCTGCTGCGAGTCTCTGCGCATGCTCCAGGCAGTCCTGATAGGGAAACATGAGGAACGGAGCTCCCAGAAGTCTATGCAGTTTTAAACTGCATAGACTCGCTGGGAAAATGCATCAGGGTCGGACTGCAACACCAGCAGTCTGGAATTGCTGCAGTCTCTCATCAGGAAAATCTCACGGGTGGGTCTGGAGTTGCAGGCGAGGTTTGAATCTCACGGGTCTTTGGATGTACTTGCATTGGATTTATGGAGAAAGGACACTGAAGTTATAGTGATTTACTTGCAGGTGTGTGTGTGTGTGTGTGTGTGTGTGTGTGTGTGTGTAAATGCCCCAGTTGCAATATACTGGTGGTTAGACTCATGGTGGTGTGGTAGGGAATACCTCAGGCTTGAACCCTGTACCCTGTATGCAGGTGTTAAAGACTTGAGTTCCCTACCCACCACCATTTGTAAACAAATTGCAGATTTTTGCCTCATATTTGATCTGATCTGTTCCTCATAATATCTGTGGTTTGTAAATGTTGCAATGCTTGATATTTGATGGTGCAGTAGTAGCATTGTTGCCTCACAGCTGCAGGTTCTCAGGTTTGATTCTTGGCTGGGGTTCCTTCTTTGTGGGGTCTGTATCTTCTCCCTTTGTTTGTGTGGGTTTGCTTTTATTTGATGGTGCAGTGGTAGCATTGTTGCCTCACCGCTGCAGGTTCTCAGGTTTGATTCTTGGCTGGGGTTCCTTCTTTGTGGGGTCTGTATCTTCTCCCTGTGTTTGTGTGGGTTTGCTTTTGTGTCCTCCCATGTTACAAAGACGTGTCTGCATTATTTCTTCCTGGGCCTCTGCTGAAAACTGTTTTTTTGTTCCAAGTCAGACTATCCTGATTAACAAATGTTAAATAAAATTGACAGGCATTTGAATTTCAGACTTCAGGTTTCTGAATGTTTAATTCCTTACATATTTGATGATGCAGTGGCAGTATTGTTGCCTCACAGCTATAGGATTTGTGGTTTGATTCTTGGCTGGGGTGCCTTCTGTGTGGAGTCTGCATCTTATCTCTGTGTTTGTGTGGATTTGCTCTGGTGTCCTGCCATTTTACAAAGACATGTGTCTGCAGTATTTCTCCTTGGTCCTCTGCTGAAAATTGTTTTTGTTCCATCAGAAGTAAAATTGACAGGCATTTGAATTTCAGACTTCATAGTCTTCAGAAAATACATAGTAAGACAACTTTTTATTCTAGTAATAAATATATAGTAACACAACCTTTTATTATAGCAATTCTTTAAGTTTATAAGATGACTATTTGAAATTTGTCCTTATTTTTGGGACTGTAATACCCTGTTAGTGGCTTTGTCCAGGTTTTTTGTGCTAAGGTTGACAGCTATGGCAAGAACTGAATTCACTGAATATGTTTGAGGGCTGTATTCCCTCATTACTGGGTTTGTCCAGGTGTTTTATGCTAAGAGGTTGACAGCTATGGTGAGAACTGAATTCATTAAATGATAGCCATTTAAGTTTCAGTCTTCCTCTCTTTCACAAAGCAGCTGATTTGGCGTAGTGGTATGTTGCTCTTGACTGTTTTGCACAGGGACCTTGGCTGTAAAATGTACGGTGGTAACACAGCATTTTTCTTTCACAAAGCAGGTGATTTGGCATAGTGGTGTGTTGTTCTGACTCTTTTTTGCACAGGGACCTTGGCAGTAAAATGTATGGTGGTAACACAGCATTTTATTCTAGCAGCTTTCCAAGATTATACAAGCAATGTTTAATGTGTCCCTGGTTTTTGCCCTTTTGACCCACCCCAATAAATTTGTCTTTTTCCAGACTTCTTGTGCTGCGAAGTTGAGATGCAGTTGAGTATTGAGTAGATTTTACAAGGAGCTGAGAGCTGCAGGGGAAGAGAAATTTAGTGCTGATTATGCTAATTCAGCTCACATTGCTAATAGCACAACAGGTTGTGTACTTGCTTTTGATGCAGAAGGTTGTTGGTTCTACTCCCATAAGGAGTGAATGCTGCCGTACTGAAAGTTAAGATACTAACTATGAGCCTGTTATCAGTTTGCCATCCATTTCCTATTGCAATATTACTAGCTTATTTTTAATGTAATTTAGGCAATTTATTCCTCAGGGGCATCAGACACTTTATTTTTCGATGAAACCATGAAATATAAAGGTGATTGCTAGCAGCAACCTTTTCATTACAGATTTATTTAACGTGGAATTATTTAGATGACTTTTTTACTACTTCAGAGATTGTGCATATTTACTGATAATGGTGGACTGTAGAATTGTGCATATTTACTGATAATAGTGGACTGTAGAAGTTTGAGTAGACTTTTATGGTGGAAATGTTCTGAATTGGGCAGTTTTGTTTCATTGTTTACTGGAAAAATGTTCAAAGCAATAGGAAGGTGTATCAAAGAGCACATGTATGTTTCATATGCAAGGGGCCTATGATTTGAAAACAGCCCAGAATTAATTTTTATCTGCCACGGGTAAAATGTATTTTCTTTGAATGTGGGTTTTAATGTTGTTTCAATGAATGTGAGTTTCAAGGGCAGAGAAGTTTTAATGCCAAGTTTGTTTAGCAGATGTCTTAGTGTTTGTGCTGTAAAATGCAAAATAAAACTTTCAAATGAAGTTCAAATCATCATAGAAGTAAATCAGTATGCACATTATTGTTTATGGTAAATGGAGTGAAATAGCAAAGTAATGAATCATTGGAATGGCTGCAGGGGGAGGCTCCATTCGACCATGGTTTTGTGAGGGGGAAGGGCGACAAACTTAGACAGCCCCAGCTGAACTATACCTCCCAACTGTCCAGATTTTCAAAGAATGAATAGGTTTTTTGCTTCTTATTTTTGGTTTGTTCCTCATAAAATTTGTGGTTTTCTGGCAAATCATTTAGGAATTAAGTCACTAAATAATGACACACTAGTTTCAGACTTCATAACCTTCAGAAAAATGCATGCTAAAGTAAGACCTGTTCTATCAACTGTCCCAGATTATACAAGAGCAATTTTTAGTACTGTTTATATGTTCCCCCAATATATTTGGCCTTGTCCAGATTTATTGCATTAACAGGTTGAGAGGTACATGCAAATTGCTTTATAGAATTAGGCATAGCCAAACCTCTAAACTGTCCCTGAATTTGGCTCAAAATGTTGCTCTTCCCCTAATAATCCCTCTGCAAAATAGCAATTTTGGAAGAAAACATGGAGGGTTTACAATTAAGAAATAACTGTAATAATCAGAGTTATAGATTACTTATTTCAGAAATGCATGTCAACTCTTTTATTTTGTCAGCTGCTCAAGTTAGCAGTACTAATATTAAAAAAATGTCCCTTCTTTGACAGGTTCCCAGCTATATTGTGTGGCTATTTTATATTGTTGCATCACATTTTTGGTCCATTTTTCATAAAATTGTGTTTTTTTGGCAAATTAGTGATAAATCATTAAAGACTGAAGTTAGAAAATAATGACAGGCATTTGAGTTTCAGATTTCATATCCTTCAGAAAATTCATACTAATGCAAGACCTACTATTCTATTATCTTTCTAACTTTATAAGAGCAATATTTAAAAATTGTCCTTATTTTTGGGCCTTTGTCCCACTTCTATGTATGGCTTTGCCTAGATTTCTTGCTCTGAGGGTGAGAGGTATGACAAATGTGTTAGGGCCATCACCGTCAGCCAGAGACATTTCAAATTGTGACATACTTGTTGCACCCCACTCCCCCATGTAGTGACTCTGGGTGTGTCCAAGCAAGGCAAGGAGCAGTTATGCAGTGTAAATGTGCAGGGTATCCCCCCATACAAGGTAGACACAAGTACTACAGTGGCTTTTCATCTGTTCTTGATTTTGCAGAATGGTCTGGTTTCTGTCATATTTTTGTACTGTTGATTTATGCTTATTACTCAAAGTGCCTGTTGCTCTGTGTTTTAAGTAGCAATGCTTTAATGACCATCAAGTAAGCTTGTCTGAGATCATAACATGCAAGTAAGCTTTAATAAGCATACTGTTAAAGAATTGCCAACATTGAAGCCTTTCTGTTGTTGCCATGCAGATAATACTTAACTAGATAATGTATAAGCATTGGAAATTGAAATGTATATGACAGTATTTGTAGTAAAGGACAGGATTACATTATTTTAAGAAGCTCATTACACATGTTGGAGACTTCTAGTGATCTCTGAGGGCTTTATCAGTAAACTAAACAGAATGCCATTCATGTGTGGTCCATAACCTGTACAGTAATAATTTAAGCAATGTATCTTGAGCTTGTTTCTTGTTTGCTTTTCATTTTTACTTTGATCGTGTTTTTCCCATGAAACAAGTAGATAGTTGTCAGGCAGCAGGTCTGTTTTGGATAAGAAACATTTTTACAAGTGGGGGCATCACAGAGATTGTTACTTTCAGCATGTTACTTGGTGCTTTAATAAAGCTGAATATAAATTATAATTAGAACTGCAGTGCAAGGAGAAGTAGTTTGAGTTGAGTGCTGCTTGTTTTTCTTATACTTGATTTTGACTGGCATTCCCGTAATGTATTTAAAAAGTAATTTATTTTTTTATGCCTCACAACCTTTTTGTTTCCATCTAGATATTAAGTAAGCTGTCATGCAGCCAATGCATTTAAATATTTTTATTCTTTTACACTTCATTTGTCTTGATTGGACTCTCATAATGAGGGTTTGGCAC
This sequence comes from Protopterus annectens, assembly GCF_019279795.1. Taxonomy (NCBI): domain Eukaryota; kingdom Metazoa; phylum Chordata; order Ceratodontiformes; family Protopteridae; genus Protopterus; species Protopterus annectens. Next base: position 117,032,046 of record NC_056742.1, on the reverse strand, counting down.
CCAGGGCAGCATATTTAATTAAAGTTAGTTTTTGTGGTTTTGAGTATAGCTCCTCCCCTTTCTAGTTGGCCGCACCCCTTCCCATTGACCCCACCCATTCAGGTATCCCCTGCAGCCCCCCTTTGATTTGAATTCACCAGCCGCCACTGCGGGTGGATGATCCTCTTTTTGTTGCCAGCTTGGACTGCACAAGAATAACTTCTCGTCAAGCGATGCATATTGCTGCACTGGCGCTGCAAGCGGCTGGCATTGATGTAAATGATCTGGTCATGTCCACACGTTCAATACACACAGCAAGGCAAGCTGCATGACAATCCATTGCTGAGAAAGTAAAGAAGCAATTTCAACCATCAACACCGCTTGTAGCACATTTTGATGGGAAGCTGTTCCCTCAAGGTGATGGATAATTTGCTGATTACATGCCAATTGTTGTTACAGGTCGAAATACTGAAAAACTGCTGGACATACCCCAACTTCCATCAAGCACTGGTGAGCTGATGGGACAAGCAGTGGTACAGACATTGCATAGCTGACCAGGTGTTCCAGAGTGGCTAGTCGGTTTGCGCTTTGATATTACCAGTGCTAATACTAGTGTGCACACAGGTGCCATCACAGTGATTCAGCGAGCATTTGAGAAACGACTCTTGTTTTTACCATGCAGACATCACATTTTAGAAATTATTTCTACGGCAGTGTTTGACATATTCTTCCCATCATCAGGACCACAAACAGCAGTTTTTAGAAGAGTTAAAGAATACTGGAAACTTCTTGACTTGAATACACACGCACCACTGGTTACGGAAACTGGAGGTAATGGATGCCTGTTAGACTGTGAGAAACACTGGCTAGCTGAGAAGCGAAGTGAGGTTGTTGCACTACTGAGAGACAAGCTGATGTGTGAAACACAGCACCGTGATGACTACCTTGAATTTCTCACGCTGTCACTGCTCGTCCATGATGACAAACCACAAGGTGAAGCATTTGTTTTCAGTCCACCTGGTGCATACCATCGTGCCAGGTGGATGGCAAAAAGCATATACTGCCTTAAAATCTACTCCTTCCAGGAGCAGTTTAGATTAACTGCACATGAAATTCAGGATTTTCACCGAATCTGCCTCTTCACAGTGACAGTGTACGTTAAGGTATGGTTTTCAGCTACTGACACTTGCAATGCTCCACTCAATGATCTTTGCCTGTTGCAGGCACTGCAGTCATTTACAGCCATAGACAACCACATGTCTCAAGCTGCTTTGCAAAAGCTCAAGGGACACCTTTGGTATTTGAGCAAAGATCTCATAGCACTGTCCTTGTTCTCAGATTGAGTGTGGAAGGAAGAGAAACACATTATTGAAGCCTTGAAAAAGCCACCCAGTAGGGAAGATCTAAGAAGAGTCAGTGCAAAAGCTGTTGCCAGTTTCCAGGGCATGACCTTATCTGATTTTGCAACAGAATGATCAATGAATCTGTTCACTCCTGTCAACATAAACCCATCTTTCCCAACAGCTGATCCTGCAGCATGGAGCGACATGCCTGACTATCATTGGGAAACAAACTGTTACAGCTTTGCGAGTTAACGACTGTGCCGAACGAGCAGTCAAATTAGCAACTGACTTCTGTCAAGTGTTGACTCACAATGAGGAACAGTGAAAGCTGGTATATCAGATCGTTGAACACCATTGATAGAAAGTCACAGAACCACTAAAAAGACACTATAGTACTATAAATGGACTGATGTAAACTTGAGCTTACTACCTATGAATGTTGTTAATTTTTACTAGCCTTACATTTTCCTAAACTGTTTGACATTTGTGTTGCTCAGAATTACAGACATTTCAGATGCAGCATGAAACTGATATTTGCCATTTGTGCACTGATATGTGAATATATTTCATTTCTATTTGCGTAATTTAGAAAAGAAATGTAAAAATCTCAGAATTAAAGTGCACTGAGCTGTCACTTAACTTAGAGTTTAAGACTTTAAATTTTACATGGTTCTTTGTCCTACCAATCCTCATAAAATCAGGGAGTAAGCGAACAGAAAATCAAAAAAAAAATTTTTTTTTTGCATATATACATGAAACACCCTAATCTGTACTTATTATCTTAAATGGTAAGTACAGATATAAATTATATGAAATGTGTGCAGATCACAGAGACAAGTTGCTGACAGCAGAAAATAACCACAATGAACAACATTCTCAACAATCATGACAAACTAGTCCAGGCAACCATAGGGCATAATGTATGGTCAACTGTAAACAAGGCAGTCCTTATCACCACCACTCCTTTATATTAAAAGTCCAGGCTGGATCTGAAGAAGAGGTGAAGAAATACCTCTGCATAGGGAAACCCATAGATCACATGCCAGAAAACAGAAAGAACAAACTATGCAGAGATGGCATGCCATCTAGAGAGGAAATGCCTACATGCTTCAGGAGCCTCTCTTGAAATTATACTTGATAAAGTACAGTCTCCATCATCTGTATATTCATGACTGTTACAGTAGTAGGTAATACCTAGAAAAACAGTTAAGCAGTAAGACATACAGGTCTGTGTGTTTGCTTGTTTACACCGACACTACAACAGGTATGAGTGGATTTCTAAACAGCAAAATAAATATGGTATAACATAAACATACAAGTAATGGACTTCTGGACATTTGTGGTCAGCATCACTCACAATCATCAACAGTGCCAGATAACAAAGAAAATGAATCTAGTACCTGCTAATTCGTATTTCTCTGGCTTGTGCTCAAGAAATGGAAAAAAGATGGTGCTTGAAGTTCCTCAGACACTCTTCATAATATTACAGATCTGTCAAACTATCGTGTGGTCAGAGCTGTGAGACACCCAAGGAGAATACATTTGGAACTTTTCTCCCTGGGACTTGGCTGTAAAAGGGTATTATTAGTCCCAGTCAGGCTTTCTTAGTCAACAGAGATAATTAAAAAAAAAAAAAAGGCCATCAGTGAAGTCAAGTAATCCTGCATGGTCCTGCATAAGTTCATGGGGATCCGTGACAGAAGAAATGGCACTGACTGGCTGCAAAAATGGAGCAGAAAGAAGTGACTACTTTGTTAAAAACATTTACAGTAGTGGTTTACTGACCTAAAAATATTGTTGCTGAATCTATAGGCTAGATCACATTACTAGTATCATCACAGATGGAATTTTAAGGCCATGCCCAGAGAGAGAACTTCTACTTGAATACAAAGTACAACTGAACAGTTGATGTCCTTCTAAAATTTAGTGATTTAGAGGATTACTTCCAGATAAACTATTAATAGACACATTTTTGGAGCGTCAAAAAAGAACAGTCAGAACATGATTACATTTTACTGTATCTGTTACTAAATTTGTTAAATTTAAAAAACAGATAGCGTCACTCTTTGTAGCTGATACAACTTCAAATAATTCAAAACCAAGGGCGCTTTACTTATCAAGTGCTTAATTATGAGAATTAAAGTCAGGTTTCCCCCATCTGTTCTCTAATGCACTAGAAAAACACAATTCACTTTGACAATGACTTTATGAACAGCACAATGGAGAAGAAAAAGGTTTAATGAAAAAAACACTCTACCTATGCTAGGTATGATCCATGCTGTGGGCCCAACAGCCTCTTTCTCCCAAATATGAATAAACTGGTGGCAGCTTCCCAAAGTTACCTTTCCCCACCTGGTCTCTTAGATGTACATGCCATGACTAAACACAGGTACTTTGGGCTATGATCAGGGTTTCACCCTTCTATGCCATAGGGTCACGGTCCAAAGGAGAAACTATGCTTTTTGAATTAACTGATGATACAATGAGCTATTGACAAGGAAATAAATCTTAATGGACTAGAAGCTTCAGAACTTACAGGATTCAGATGGCTGCAGAAGTAGAATTCCTGGTTTACAGTTTAATTTCCTAGGAGGAAGATAGTATGATGACTGTGTGAATCATCTACTACAGTTCTGGTCTTTGAAGCCATCCTTCTTGAATGTAATGTATAGGGAACCTTTGGATTCATCTGGACAGGACAGCAGTGATCCCGGAATCATTTATATGTATATAAATATATCCCTGTGTATATGACCATTTTTCCTGGAATAAGTACAGCAGGGATTAATACATGTAAATTACCCATGATTCCAACACCGCTCTCAAGCTGACCAGGAACCAGTTCTCCTTAGTCTTGGTGTGAAAAGCATTTTCATAAACTTACACCAGCCTCCTGGAACAGTCTACTCAAAGAAATTACACATTTGGATAATTTTCCCCAATTTAAGACAAAAATAAATAAATAAAAATAAAATAAATAAACATCTTACCATTGAAAATAAATGTAAATGCTTTACATACATGCTAACACTTACCTATCCTTACCTGGAACTTCTCTGCTATTAGCATTTCCTCATATTAACTCAAACACTACCACTTAATGTAAATATCCATTCTGTACATAGCATTTCCCTTACATAATAAGCCATTGTCGAGTGGCGTTCGAAAGACATGCATGAATGCGCGTGCCTTCACTGAAGGTTGGGCATCAAGCTGGCAACTCGGCGCCATAAAAATCTACTGCCAATCATTAGTGGACCAGAATTCCGCTGTGGCGACTCCTAACCGGGAAAAGCCAAAAAGACAAACCATAAGCCATTACTGATAGACTTACATATCTGTATGCTCCTGATATTTCACTGTTACGGGACTGACCTTTGAAAATTCTGGCCTTTGTGCAATGTGTTTATTACTTCTGTATGCTTACATGTGTTGCTGTAGTTTACCTTTATATTGTAAAATTACTTTTACTCCAGGCAGTATTTGAAAAAGGTCATCTAACAATTCTGTTCTCTCAGTTAACAAAGAAACAAACAAAAATACATCAAAATATAACTAAAACAAAATAAAATAAAACATAAGATTTTATAGGTAATGAATACATATTGAACTTCAACTAAATATTATTAAGGTATGAAAATCTATGCATTTCTAACAGGCTGATGTAACCTTACTTTATTTTGAATGCAGTCATTTTCAATTGTTAATCACATTTTCATTTTTAACTAATGACATACCTCGCTTAAAAATTTGTGTAGGGCTGTAAGAACTGTTAGTCTCCTTTCAGTAGCTGTATGGGGGAACAGCCCATTACATGAGTTAAGTGGGTCTGTTGCAAGTAAGAGTTTGCATTCCTTCAATTCAGATGTTACATATAACATCCAGCGTAAAGATTCTTACTGGTTTTTATACATCATAAATTAGACAGACAGTGCAAGGGGGGTTAGTCCCGAGTCAAAACGGTTATGTTATACTATATTTAGGGACCAAACGGTGTTGTGCCAGAATGTTGGTAATATGGGGAAGTTATGTTTTGCCATACACATGGTCCCACAGAGTTTCCTTGTTTGACTCTAGTAGATTGCTTGGACAGCCTCTATTAATCGAGTTTTTATCCATATCCTAATTTAGGACAGAAAAAGTAATGCTGAGTAAAGCCTTGACGACAAGTGCAACAGTCGTTGTCCTTGCCTGATGAGACAGGATAAGATACCTCTATTGGGGTATTACTGTTATCCCCCTTCTTGTGACATGGGAAGTAACAGGTAAGTAAGGTTATACAGGGTATAACTAAACTCTAGTAAGTGACTGGAGCTACTTCATCTTTTTAAGGGACACAGCCTATGTAAATTAGGTTTTTAGTGACTCCCATAACAGTAACAGTTGTGATGTTTGAAGAGCATTTGTCTAATATTCCTGGAAAGCACTTCAGTGGCTAGATGTATCAGCTGTTGAGAAGAAGGTGCATACTGCTTGGAAGGTATGTACCTAGATTAAAAAGGAGGTCACTGTTTGGAAGGTATGTACATAGATTAAAAAGGATGTGTACTGCTTGGAAGGTATATATACATACATTAAACAGGGTATGTACTGCTTGTAAGGTATGTACACAGATTAAAAAGGATGTGTACTGCTTGGAAGGTATGCAACTATATTAAAAGGTGTGTACTGCTTGGAAGGTATGTACCAAGATTAAAAAGGATGTGTAAAGCTTGAAAGGTATGTACCTAGATTAAAAGGATGTGTACTGCTTGGAAGGTATATGCACATATATTAAAAAGGCTGTGTGCTGTAATGCCGCGGTGGTACGACAGTAGCGTTGTTACCCCTCACAGCAAGAGGTTCTCCCGTTCGATTCTCAGCGTGGCTTGGGAGTGCCTTTTGTGTGGAGTCGGAGTCTGCATGTCCTTCCTGCGGTTGGGTAGCATTCGAAAAACATGCGTGCGTAAATGGGCGTGCCTTCATTGAAGGTTGGGCGTCGAGCTGGCACCTCGGCATTTCATAAAAATCTACTGCCAATCATTAGCAGACCGGAGTTCCATTGTGGCGACCCCTTACTGTGAAAAAGCCGAAAGACAAACAACAACAACAACATTAAAAAGGATGTGTGCTGCAATAAACTTTGGGTCACCAGGTTGGGAAGTAGCCATCATAAGCACAGGTACGTATGGCTGTTTGTGTTCTTCGGAGAAGATCACTATTGGTTCTCCTTAGTTTCCTATACAAAAGGACAGTCACTACACCCTGTGAATGGGAAATAAATTATGACCTTTTGCTTCCCAATGAAGTGGTACTCAGGAAACCAGCTAGTGGGTTGATGTTTGATGTACTTTTCATGGGTTGCTAGTGTGACATACTGAGGGAGACAATTTTATATTCTTTTCTTGTGAAAAATCTCTTACTACATTTCTAGCATATATTCACTGTACATAACACTGATATTTGAGTGGTAACAATAAAAACAATATTACATTGATGAGAGAAACATAACAGCAAAACACTGAACTATTTACACATATGCCAAATGTCCATCAATAAGTGAAGATATTATCATCAAACTAGGATGTGGTCAAAAAGGGATTACCAGAATTCATTAAAGAGGGTGTGGGATTTCTGAGTAAAGGTTAAGTATTTATGAGCCAGTAGATGTTTGGTGGCAAGGTGTTTGAAACCCTCCCATGTGAGTGATGTTCTATCCTTCCAATGTAGTGTAATGTAATATTTCAGTAGGGGAAACTATTGTTACTAATAAACACATTTGTAGATTAGTTAGACCAATGGGGGGATATGTAGAAGGGCTAGCTTCCAGGATAGAGTTGTTTTTTCGTAGCCCATTTTTTTCAAGTTGGACTCTTAATGAGCACCAGAGCTTGTAGGTGCACTTGCAGCTCCAGAAGATGTGAAAGAGGTTGGCTTTGTAATCATCACAATAGGAGCAGAATGGTGAGGTTGAGGGGTATATTTTGTTAAGAATGGTTGGAGTAAGGTAGGCATTATGCAATATCATGATTTGTGTATATTTAAGTTTATTTAAGGGGAATACATTTTGCAGTTAGCTGGATGGCCTGGGATATTTGGTTGTTTGTGATTGAAGAGTCAAGTTCCTTCCGATATTTAGAGAAAATGACGTCCTTTTGAGTTTTGACTGAAAGAATAAATTTGTAAGAACTAGATATCATTTTTGTTTAATGATAGGAGGTTCCATACACTTTTACAGCTTTTAATGTCATTGGCGTTTATATCAGCATTTTCTATAATACTGCGGCTAAGGTCATGAATTTGCCTTAAAATGACTGTAGCTTTTAGGTAGGTTTAATTGAGTTCTCATTTCAGTGATAGTATTATTCTTGAAGGGAATCATGTCTGAGATGGTTGTCTCCTTAAGGAGGGGGTACTTGTTTAGGTTAATCATGCTGTTACTCATTTTAAGATTTAGGTTAAGGTGACTTGGTTGTAGAGAGATGAATGCATTATATAAGTTCAGTGATTAGAAAATCTTTTGTAAGGTGGGGATTTTATTTTTTATAGTTGAGTGTATTTTAAGTTTTTTTAGGTTTTTGCTATATAGGAAAGGAAGGGGCTCTGGGGTTAAAGCAAATGTTCTGATATAATTGTATAGAAGTTTAACCTAAGGTGGAGCCCACTGATGAGACGTTAGGGAATAGTCGGATATTGCTATCAGTCTGTTACTTCTTATGATGTCATAATAGAGTTTAAAGTCAGGTAATCCTAAGCCCCCACAATTTTTAGAGTAAATCAGTTTGTTGTAACTTATTCTGATTGATTTGGGGGCCCAGATAAATTTAGAAATTGTAGACCGGAGGGTTTTAAAGAATTTTTGGTTGATAATGTTGGTGGCACTGAAGATATATATAGAAATCTGGGTAAAAGATTCATCTTGATTGTGGCTATTTTAGCAAGGAACGGAAGTTGAAGTTCTGCCCATCTTTTCAGGTCTTGTATGTTTGACCAGAGTTTAGTAATATTATTTGTAAATGCACGTTTAGGGTCTTGGTGAAAGGATATTTCTAGATATTGCAGAGATTGACTGATTTTAATACCAGATGCTAAGGAGTAGGTGGGTAGTTGACAGAGGGAGGTAACAGGACGATTTTATATTCTTAAAGAAAGCTACAAAAGCCAATGCAACACACTTAAGGAGGGCATGTCTCTCTTTCAATTTTTCCAAACTACTCTCCTGTATTAATGGCTTTTGACCAACATGGCCATCTGGTTATTGGAAGCCAGTGGACGAAGAGTACTCTGCACAGTTTATAAATATGTAGGCAATGATAGCTTGGCTATATGCAAGAGTGCTGGAGGTTGTAGTCTTGGTAAGGACTTTTACATGTCAGATCTTAGACATTTGTTGCAAGTTACATTTTATAGTATCACACTTTTCAAAATGAAGGCCTCAAATCAGAATTTTACGTAGTAGAGCAGTTTGTATGGAAAGATATTAGCTTTCTTCATGACACAAAACTATTTTTTAACCTTTATTAAATTTTCATATTTTAAACAAAGGTATGTGTAAACACACATTAACTGAAAAGAAAACACACCATTGTCAAATTATTCATTATTTTTATGCATTACACATACATTCTCTTTTTAACAATTATCATTTACTCCACAATTACATACATTGCTTAATTCTGCCTTCCCTTAAACAAAAAATTAGAAGTTATGTACCTACCATAACGTTCCATGTTAGTTGTCTTCTTCTCGCCTTCTTTCTTGCTGGATGGGTTCGGAGCCGATCCTCGGCTCCGACTCGGCCACTCTAAAAGCTCGAGAGCTAGTTCCACCGGCTCGAGGCTCCCCTATATCCCACAATGCTAGGCGGTAACTCCTCAGATCTCGTTTGAAAGCTAAGGCCAGCAATAAAATTCCATAAGGAACCAAGAAAACTCCTCTAGGTCTGTCCTGGCTAGGGGGAAGGAGGGTGGGACGCAAGAAAGAAGGCGAGAAGAAGACAACTAACATGGAACGTTATGGTAGGTACATAACTTCTAAATGTTAAGTTGTCAATCTCGCCTTCATTCTTGCTGGATGGGACCGCGTCCCTAGCACCTTGTCCCGGGTGGCCTATCGGAACAGACTCTTGAGTACAGTGGAACCAAAGTTGGCTCGGTCTCTAGAGGCCAAGTCCAACTTATAATGAGAAATGAAGGTATGGGGAGAAGCCCAAGTAGCTGCAGAACAAATTGAATCAATAGGCAGCCTATCTTGGAAAGCTATAGAAGTGGCTAAAGCTCTAGTTGAATGAGCCCTGAGTTTGGATGGCAACCGTTGATGTCTTATCTCATATACTAGGGTAATCAACGAAGTAAGCCATCTAGACAGAGAGACTTTAGAAACTGAAAGGCCCATTCTACCTTCTGCATAAGAAACAAACAGTTGGTCAGATTTCCTGAATTGTTTGGTCCTGTCTAAATAGTACCTAAGTTGGCGATGAATATCTAAACAGTGTAACTTTTGTTCTGACCTATTAGAATAATTTGGGAAGAAAACAGGAAGCTCAATGGTTTGATTCAAATTTGCCAATGAAGCTACTTTGGGCAAAAAAGACGGGTTAGTACGCAAGGACACCCTGTCTTTATGAAATACCAGATAAGGAGGTCGACTACACAGAGCATGGAGTTCGGAGACTCTTCTAGTTGAAGTGATAGCTACTAAAAAGAGTGTCTTCTAAGAAAGTAACTTTATAGAACATGAAGCCGCAGGTTCAAAAGGGGGAAGAATTAAGGATGTCAGAACCAAGTTGAGATCCCATTGAGGAGAAGGATCTCTGATGGGTGGTTTGAGGAGAAAAACTCCCTTTAAAAAAGCCTTGCAGAGTTTGTGAGACATAATGGAGGACTCTGAGACTCCAACATGAAAGTTCGATATTGCTGCCAAATGAACTCTAATGGTAGATGGGGACGAACCTGAGTGGAAAAGTTCGGCTAGAAAGTCTAGAACTGTTTGAATAGAAGCAGTGAAAGGATCTATATTCTTTGACTGCGCCCAATAGGAAAAACGTTTCCACTTGCTAAGATAAATCTTCCGAGTGGAAGATTTATGAGAAGCTATCAAGATATCTCTAACTGAGTGAGATATCAAAGGAAGCCTGGCTAAGGTCGGAATTGGAGGAACCACGCTGTGAGGTTCAGAGAGGGAAGGGAGTGGTGCAACTGACCCGACTGATGGGTCAAGAGGTCTGGAACTGGGTCCAGATGCCAAGGTTGTTCCAACAGATAACGGTGGAGAAAAGGGAACCAAACCTGTCGAGGCCAGTAAGGGGCAATGAGGATCATGGAAGCTTCCTGAGCGATGGCTTTCTGTATCAGCTGGGATATCAGTGGGAAGGGAGGAAAGGCAGACAGAAGTCCCCGGGGCCAAACGTGTACTAGAGCGTCTCTGCTGGGGTGGCCTGGTTGGGGAAAGAGGGTGAAAAAATCGTCGCACTTGCTGTTTTGGGGAGTAGCAAAAAGGTCGCAGCAAGGCCTGCCCCACTTTCGAAAAACTTTCTCCAACACTGAATTGTTCAGAGACCACTCGTGAGGCATGAGAATAGCTCTGCTCAATTTGTCTGCAATCACATTGGACTTCCCAGGGATGTGCGTTGCTAACAGAAATCGCTGAGAAGAAATCGCCCATTGCCATAGTCTGAGTGCCTCTCGACATAGGGGGTAAGATCTGGTTCCACCTTGTTTGTTGATGTACCACACTACAGACATGTTGTCTGTTTGAATTGCTATAGTTCCCTTGGGAAGAGAGTCTTGTAGGGCTTGCAACGCTAGAAGCACTGCTCTCATCTCTAGGACGTTTATGTGCAAGTGGCACTCGAACGGTTGCCACATGCCCTGGACTGTCCTGCCCTGGAAATGCCCCCCCACCCGATCAGGGAGGTGTCCGCTGTCACTGTAGCAACCGGAGGGGGAGGGACGAAAGGTCTCCCTAGGAGGAGCTGAGGAGATGTGATCCACCAATAGAGATGATCCTTGCATGACTGAGTTATCCGAATAGGATGGGACATTGGGAGACTTTGGTAAGACCATTGTGTGAAGAGCATCCATTGTAAAATTCTCATATGGAAGCGAGCTAATGGTAGGAGAGGGATGGCCGCCGCCATAATCCCTAAGACTTTCAGGATCAGTCTGGCTTTGACTTTGTTGCTCTGCAAGACAAGAAAGACCTGTTTGTGTATGTCTGCTATCCTCTGCTCTGTGAGTCTGGCTGACATCTTGACTGTGTCTAGATTTGCGCCTATGAAGGTAATAACATGACAAGGAGACAAGACAGACTTTTCGTAGTTTATTGATATGCCTAGTGCCTGACATGTGTGAAAAGTGTAGTCTCTGGCGAGAAGTAAAAGATGCTTGGTGGGGGCTGTAAGGAGCCAGTCATCTAAATAAGGAAACACCTGGAATCCTTGTCGTCTCAGGTGAGAGGCTACCACTGCCATGCATTTGGTAAACACTCGGGGGGCTGTACTGAGACCAAAGGGCAGGGCTCTGAATTGAAAATGACTGGTTCCCAGCCTGAAGCGGAGAAATCTCCTGGAGCGTCGACTCATCTTGATGTGATAGTACGCATCCTGGAGATCTATCGAGCACATCCAGTTGTCCCGCCCCAAAAGGGGAAGAATGGGCTGCAGCGTGACCATCCGGAACTTTGTTTTCTTGACAAACTTGTTCAAGTTGCTGAGATCCAAAATGGGTCTCCAGTCCCCTGTTTTCTTTGGAACCAAAAAGAATTTGGAGTAGATCCCGGATCCTACTTGGTCTGCTGGAACTGGTTGAATGGCTCTTTTTGCGAGCAGCTTTGAAATTTCTAATGCTGCTTGCTCCCTTTGACTGGGTGGAACGTCTGGAAGGGATTTTTTGGACTGCTTCGGAATGAAAAGGAAAGGGAATCTGTAGCCTTCGGAAATGATAGACTGTACCCACTTGTCTTGAGTTAGGGATAGCCAGGCTTTTGGGTACAGTGATAACCTTCCCCCGACTGCCTCCGAAGGTGGGCAGTCGGGCAACACCTCAGGGATGCTGAAAGGGCTTGTCGGAAAAGGATTTTCAACTGCCCTGATTCTGCGGGCCCCCTCTGCCCCTGGGACGGCGTCTACCATTGTTGTTCCCCCCTCTGCCTCTAGAGGGGAAACGACTCTGTGCGTCAGGCAAGTCTCCTTGAGATTGTTTGTGGAACCACATCTTTCCCCCCCTCTGACCTTTGGGGTAAGGTCTAGAAGGAGTAGAAAAACAGACTCCGACGGCAGAAAGAGTCTTGCGATCAGTCTCGCACCTAGTCAGGGTTTCCTTCACTTGAGGACCAAAAAGGGATGATCCATCAAAGGGGGAATTAGTGAAGGACGCCTTAAAGGGGTCCGCAAAGTTACAAAGCCGCATCCAGGCGTGCCTACGCAAGGCTACACCTGTACCTGCCGCTCTACTTGCTCCATCCGCCGCATATGAAAGGAGGCGCATGGAAGAGTTGGTTATAGAATTAAGGGTAGCCAGCTGAGAGTTCATCCTATCCTGAAAACCCGCAGCTGTTGGGTCCTTCAACATTTCACTCGCTTCTTTGAGTAAATCCCTCTGAAGACGAGTAAAATGACACAGGTAATTCAGCGATCTCATAGTAAATGTCACTGAAGAGAACATCCGCTTCCCGTACCTGTCCATCGACCTAGACTCCTTGTTAGAAGGATGAACAGGCACCGAAGGATCAGCTAACTCCTTCTTGGTAGCCGCAGCCACCACCATAGCATCAACAGAGATACCTTTGGTCAGAAATTCTTTATCCTTGGGGGCCGTGATGAACTTTGATGGTCTCCTGGGGGTGGGTTCCACTGAGTCAGGAGCCGCCCAAGCCATCTTTGCCACCACTTGCATAAGGGGGTCAAAGGGAGGGGACACCCAGGAGGTGGAAGGGCGAGAGCCAAACGCCTCAAGATACACTGATTCATCCTCTAAAGGGTTGAGGGATGGCCAATTCCCCCTCTGTTTTAAGATTTCAAGGATGTCTACAAAGGAGACATCTTCAGAGGGGGAACGAGGGGAACCTTCAGACTCCTCTAAATCAGTGTCAGAGGTGACAGACTCAGGGGAGTCAATGTGCTTCCTCTTGCACTGCCTCTTCCTAGGGGGCTCTCCTACAGGGTCAGGAGAGGCCTCGGAAGAGGAGGAGATCCCCACAGGGGAAACTTGAGGAGCTGGCTCTCTACGGTCGGGGATGAGAGAGTGAGTAGAAATCACCGGAGGCACCATAGGGCGAGGGGCAGAAAGAACCGACTGTGGAGTTGAACCTGGTTCCAACATGCTTCTCATGACCTCGAAGGCACCCCTGTCAGGCAGAGCCGGAGGTCTCCATTCCGAAAAACTGGAAACCTCCCCCGGCACCGACAGTGATGGCTCCGAGGCCGATGTCGGAGCCGAACTCACCAGCGCCGAAGCACCGAGAGGGAGAGCGGGGTCGGACAAGGGTCCGATGCCACTCGCCCCCCTCGGAGCCGACGAGGGAAGTCCGGCGCCGAGATTCTTCCAAGGAAGACATCGGAGCCGACGAGGGAACCGAAGACAAAGGTATCGGTTCTGACGTTACCACAGTCTCGGGTCTGAGCCACCCCGGCTCCGAACTCAAAAGAGTCAGAGGAGGAATTTGAGTGATAGGAGTAGGTCTCGACTGTTGAGTCGGACTTTGAAGCATCTGGGCTAATGCCTCGGACTTAAGAAGTCGACTCACTACTCTCTGAAGGTCATGGTCCGATAACCTGGAAGATCTAGAAGAGTGGGATCTATGGCTCCGTTCAGACGGGTGATGCTGGAGCCGAATGAACGGAGCCAATAGATGGAGACCGGGACCTTTTTCTAGATGTCGGTTCCGATAAAATAATCGAAGCTGACAGAGTAATGTCTTCCTCGGCTCCGGCCGGAGCCGAGGACACCGTAGGGGCTTGTATTCGAGATTCATCAGCTCCGGCCGGAGCCGATGTTCGAATAGCTTTAGGGCCTCCAGAAGACGGCTCAGATGCTGGAGCCGAAGGTCTGGAAGACTTAGAGGGTTTCCCCGATGGCTGAGTCGAGGGACCCTCAGGTTTAAGTAAGCCCCTTAAAATAAGTTTATTTTTTCGCTCCTGCAGGACTCTAGGGCTGAAGCCATGGCAAACAGCACATGAGTCCTGCAGGTGCAAAGGTCCCAGGCAGTACACACAAGAAGTGTGACCGTCTGTCAGAGATATCTTCTGACAGCACGAGTCACACTTCTTAAAGCCTGAGACCTTTGATTCCTTAGACATAACTAAGGGAAAAGTGTAATCACCCAAGCACACACACCGATTACACTTAGGAGTAATTTAAACTAATTTAAAATAAATTATAGTAACTAGAAATAAAAATCCCTACAAAACACAGTCACTCACTAGGAAGGGAGGAACTGGGCCTAGGGCCCGAGGGAAAAATTCTAGAGATTTGTGGAAAAAAGGGGGTGGAAAGTTAACGGGAATGGGATAGACTATATCTAAACTAACTATATATATAAAAAACTAACTTTAACAGGGGAAAAGGCTAAGAAACTAGTTCTTTACCAAAAACTAACCTGAGCCGGTAGGAACACACCTCGATCGCTGTAGCGGCAAACGAGATCTGAGGAGTTACCGCCTAGCATTGTGGGATATAGGGGAGCCTCGAGCCAGTGGAACTAGCTCTCGAGCTTTTAGAGTGGCCGAGTTGGAGCCGAGGATCGGCTCCGAACCCATCCAGCAAGAATGAAGGCGAGATTGACAACTTAACATAGTATGTTTAATATAGCAGTACTTTCAATAAATTAAAATTGGATGGTTTACCCTTCATACAACTTACAGAGGATAAAGGGGACCTCCAGGAGGAAGGGAAAATCCAAGTCTTAGCTGTACATATGACTACCTGAAAATGCTGACTAAGTAAAATGAGTGTAAAACCCTTAAACAAAGCCTCAAGCTGCAATTCAGGATTTATGAGACCATACATAAGAACTTTTATAAATAACAAATGACTCAACTTTATGTAGAAAATATCACCCCAAAAAATGATGAGCTACAATGGGATATTGCAAAACATGAAGAAAACTAGTTATTGCTATGGCAACACAGGTAGTATAAGATACATAAGCACTACATAAGCACAGCAAAGGAAATGAATGAAGGTGATTTACTTCTATCTTCTCAGCTAGTTTATATGAGAACAGAGGACTTGGTTACACCGTTTCATTTGAGAATGTGTCTGGCTATACTACAAGATGGCCCCAGCATTTCATCCTCTGTTGCAAGAACCCAAAACTCATCACACCTGGCAGGTCAGCCTCAAATGCTCATCAAGGGAGACATTATAAATGAGTTGCAAAACAATGCCGAGATGAATGAACATGTGAATCTAATGGATATTTATCTAACTGCTGCTACACTTCGAGTTTTTCACAAAACGGTACTACCTTCTACTCCTAGAGTAGTAACCAATAAAACTGATTTATAGATCGACATTTTATGTTTCTGTCATCAACTGCACTTAATATTTTTTGCCTAATCAGCCTCCTATAGCTCTAGCACAACTGCCAGGTTTTCTGATTTTCGTTTTTTCAGGGGACAGTACAGACTTGTATGTTTATTTTAATGACTATTACCTTGTGGAACATTCTGACTCTGACAATTAAATAATATTAACACTGTCTAATTTGCTTGTGGCTGGTTATGGCTTGCTGTGATTTCTTTCATTAAACATTAAGAGCTCTTTCATGCCTCCTAGGATACATGTCTGTACTATTATGTTACAGTCTGCATTGCTTAAACTCTCAAAAGTTTAACAATTTAGAAATGTAAGTTGAACGGGCGGCTGTGGAGGTGACAAGAGTTCCTCACAGACAGCATCCTCTCACCTTCTCTTCTTTTCACTAACTTCACTAGCTGTTATTTTATTATTGTCTTCACTATATACTAATTGTCTCTCTATAGTCATCTGCACACCAGATAAATTACCAAATAAATCCATAATCCATGTAAATTCAATTTGAATCCAAACATCAACTGCATTCACATTATAATGTTTTAGGACTGACCTCCACATTAAAATTATTAATGTCAATTTGAATACCTAAAGTGGAAAAATAGACCTCACTTATGTTCCTTTTATATTCATCTAAACCTCTACACTCAGAATTATGTCTAACATTATCCAAAAGATTTATTTCCTCTAATGAAGCTGAAATCTCTCCCTTTAATTCTCCACCTCAATGGCCAAGTCCTTCAACTCTATACATTTCACACATCTACTTCTACTGGTCTCGGAATCAACCACACTCAGTGCCGTAACACTATACATATGACAACAACAGCACTGTATCAAGGCTTTTTCCTCTAACAAAGAGGTCAGCTATATGTTGGTAAGCATGTCCACAGAAAAAAATATAAAATAAATCAAACTTACACTTAAAACCCAAAGCATCAAAACAGATAGAAGCAGCAGCAACAGGGCTAGAAAATTTTAAATAATCAACAACCTGTCTATCAGTCACTCGCAGAGCTATTATTTAAATATCTCTGCTATCCACAACCACCAGTGGTGTTTCTTGGACACACACCCTCCTTAAAGCAGCAAAATAAATAGAAGGAGCAGCTATAGGTCTAGTGTGAATACATGAAGCTTTGATTCAGTCCATTACCTAAGTTTAACCAGACATTCCTGATGCTACTGGGAAAAAGGTGGTTGAGCTTTTTGACCTTTTTTTTAATGATTCAGAGATTAGGCAATCATACATACCACAGTGTCAATGGCACAACACGTAAAACACTTGCCTTTTGTGCAGAAGGCTGTGAGTTATATTCCTACACCAGGGAGATGAATTGCTGACACTGCTGTACAGCATAAAGGGAGTGCTGAACTCCAGAGTGTCTCGTCCTTCAAATGAGACATTAAACAAATACTCCATCTAACTGAGTTGTTGGTAGCTCAGGTGAAAATAAGTCCCTATGCTACTTACAGAAAGAGTAGGGGGTCTTTTATTTAAAAACACTTTTATACCACCTACTTCTGCTTGAGGCGTAACTTCCCCTTAACTACTGTCTCCCATT
Source organism: Protopterus annectens (assembly GCF_019279795.1). Classification (NCBI taxonomy): domain Eukaryota; kingdom Metazoa; phylum Chordata; order Ceratodontiformes; family Protopteridae; genus Protopterus; species Protopterus annectens. Next base: position 117,014,646 of record NC_056742.1, on the reverse strand, counting down.
CCTGATTTTCTTCTTTTCTATAACTAGCTTCTTTTCCCATTCCTTACTTATGACTTTCTTCTGGGAATTTCCCTCTTCCTTACTTTCCCACAGTGTAAAAACATTAAAAAAAAAAAATTCCTTAATTTTGAAAATAGGGGGAGGGGTATTTTATCTTAACTGAACTTTAATGTTTTGTAACTGTAATTTTATTTTTAATGTTGTCTGATCTTTGTGGAGCTTTTGTACCCGGGCCTCTACTGGAAATGGACATATATCCAGCTAGACTAGCCCAGTCAACAAATGTAAAATAAAATAAATAAATAAAATAAATCATTATACACAATCCTGTTCCCAAATTTTAAATATTTACACATTATACATAATTTTGTATTTTCCTCCGTCATTATTACATTCGTAATTGTCTTACTTTGTTCTAATATTTCAACTTTTTTCCTTCTTCCTTTTCATAACTTCTAAATATTTTTTTCATATTACACCCACTCTTTTTCCATTTTCCTCTCAAATCACAACTAAATTTTCCCATCAATATAATATTCATATTTGTTAGTATGCAATCCAAATCTTCAGAAATAAATTCTCCTTTTCTTTGCATGTAACATGTAAATAATGCTATAATTTGATATAACTGATTTTTCCATCTTAGAGCTATCACAGTTAACCTTTCCATCATTATTAATGTTACAGTTAATATCTTTACTGACTTTTGATTAACCATTGTTGTTCCAGATCATCATTCACTTTCCAAATTTCATACTGTGCTGTCTCCCTAAAGTTTTTCTTTTTGCAATCTTTATTTTGTCAGAAAGCTTAATCTTCCAATATTATTACATTCACATCACACTTACTGTACCAGTTTAAGACTCTTATCCCTCTAATTATATTCTTAATAGTATTTACATTAACTGAAAGTACTCTAAAATTGTCACAGTTTTTTTTAAATCCGTAGATATTGTTTCTTTAGACAAATTCACCATCTGTTTTCTGTGTTGTACTTGTCCCTTTAAACTTTCTTTTTCTACATTTTACCAAAACATTTTTTTCCCTTTCACTACTTTCCAGTTTATATCTTCATCATTTATTTCAAAACCTTTTTCATCTTTAACTTTTTCTACTTTTTTTATCTTCTACTAATTCATTTCTTTGTTCATTTTTCTCTCTTTTGTTTTCTTCATCTTTTTTTCTATTTTAAAATCCATTCATAAATGCCTAGTTTTTTTCCCCAAATTTAAAACATTTTGATTCCCATTTTCTTGCATCATGATCTATTACACCAAAAATATAGCATTTCCTTTTTCTGCAGTTACTTATTAAGGGAATCATCCTTTCCACAAGGAAAAAAATATTTTGGGCTGCCCCCAGTATTTTCCTTTCTACATTTATCATGTTAAGAATATGTACTGCTTTTTCTTTTTTCAACACAATGTTACAGTCCCATCCCACAGTCCATAAACCCATTGTCATATAAATTTTTGCAATGTCTATAATTTCTTAATTTTTTTACATAAATTTCTCTTTAAAGTCTCTTTTTCAACTTCCGTTTGAAACTGAATGTGTATTTTCTTTTTTATTTCCCAATTAAATGCTTTGACCACATATAAATTCCACAAATTGTAGCTCATTTTCTTTTCATAAGAATGAATGTTCTTACTTCTTGAGTCTTTACACCTAGTGGTACCAACAAAATGTCCCAAACCTTGTACCTATCTAATTATTTCTCTTCTTTACTTTGAATTGTCACAATAAACTTCCGCTTAGTGTTTATATCATCTTTGTTCTGTTCTTCTCTCTCCACTCTCCATTACTGTCTTTGCATCAATTTCTTCTTGCTTGCTTCGTTCCTGCAAAGCAGAGTCAGCTTCCTTTAGTTTGCTTCCTGTCCATAATTTCTCCCCACAAAATCGTGTTTCCTTTCATAGGCCATCAGCTCACTGACCAAATCATCCTGCAACCCTCCTGACTGGAGAGTTGTAATTATACATCATTATACTTATTACAGACTCAGCAAACAGATTTTGCTGAAAAATAAACTCCGTATCTTGCAATAATTCCTAAACAGAAATAGTATTGTAATTCGCCTCAGTGCTTTTCACCATCTTCTCTGTCTCCTGTGCTGTTCTCCCTGCCTAATGCCATAGCCAAAATACCACCTCGGGTCTCCCCTGAAAAGAGGATGCTACCTAATGGGACTAAACCTGGTCAACAAAGGATGAATGAATGAATAAATAAATAAACAGACACCCAGTATGAGTAATGACCTATACAGTACCAAAATTATTTCTGCTGCTGGAAAAGAGGAGTTTGACTTATTTTATTTTCTGAATTATTGAAAGGCTATGCAATTGTACATATCACACCAATATATGCAGGGATCATTAACAAATCCCTCGGTACATTCATAAGTGGCTACTAGGCTATTAGTCCAAGAGCCTTTGTAAGCTTTGCCAAGCTTACCCCAAATTTACTAAAAAACTGCCAGACTGTCAATACCCCAAGAACCTTTATAGTCACGATGCAGGTTTGTATATATCAAGCATTCACAGACTGCTCCTGTCCACTAGAGACAAAGGTGCCAAAACCAGGGATAAAGTTGTGAGTTCCCATCCATTGGTCTAAGTCAGGCAGAGGCCTTTAATGTTTGCTTGCCTTCAGAAAAGTAAATGCTAACAAGGAAAGGCCCCAGCACTGATCCCTATGGGACTCCACTAGTAACTTGCCTTTATGTAGAGGCAGATTCCCCTCTCCTAACTTCTTGTGTCCTGTCACTGAGCAAGCTGGGTATCCACTGGGTGACAAATGGGTTTATGCCTACTTTTCTAAGTTTATCTACAAAACCTAAGTGAAGTATTGTGTCAAACACCTTGGCCAGGTCAAAGTAGCTAGTGTGCATTGTTCTGCCCTTGCCCATAGCTTTAGTGAACTTTTTGAAAAATCCCACTATGTTATAGGCAGGACCTGCTTTGTAAAACTGAACTGGGTAGGGTCCAGTTTCTTTAGGTTTCCTCGGTCGTTGTTTATCAGATCCATGACAATTCTTTCCATGGCCTTGCATATGAGACTAAACAGACATATGGGTCTCTAGTTACCCAGGTCTGTGAAGGGATAACTGCTGTAGTACTACATTCATTTGGTATAAAGCAATTCTTGAGGCCATGGTCAAACAGAGATTCTAGAGGGCCTGAAAAGTCATGTTTCATGTTATTCAGGAGGCATCCTGGGATATTAAGAGGGCCCATCGAAGCAGTGTTCTTGACCTTAAAGAGCACAGTGAGCATCTGCTTCCTGGTAACAGTTAGTGGAAAAATGGTGGCTGTGTATTTCCAGAGGGTAACTGGGGGTGATGGGAGATAAAATTGGGAGCTAACGTTATCAGCCAGCATTGCTACACCCCCCTGGCACCATACAGGTGGTTCTATTCACCATTGAAGGGTGTTGCCTTCAAGGTTGTGCTTAGCTTAGGAGGATATTTTTACCTCAAATTTCACTTTGGTGGATGTAATTAGTCCCCTGAGTTGCTTATTCAGATTAATGTTCAGTTCAATTGCTTAAAGTATAAACAATTAACTGTATCACATGGCCACTTTTTTACACAGTAAATTAAAGCTATTAACTTCTTAGCGAGCTACTGTTTTAAAAATATTTTCGGGCAGAAGAGCTATTACTAGGCAACTACTGAGACTTCTTCCTACACCAAAATTTAGCATGCTGACAGTATTTGTGCAGTCTGAATACTGACTGGAGAAGGGCCTAGGCTAGATTTTATTTTGGTTCTGCTAAAATTTTATGAGACCATCACTGTGTACAATTTGTCTATATTACACAAACCAATATATTTATTTAACTTCTACAATTTAGCCCACTTTATTTTTCTCAAAAAGCATCACCTTTTACAATCATTAAACTGATGATCCACTGTTCACTCTAGATGGTGTAAAACACAAATCTTGGGAATTTTGTTTTTTTAATCATTTGAACTGCAACACTTTGAGTCTCAAGTTCAAAGGAGAAGTACAATGTGAGGTTAACTATTTAGATACAACACTTAATGGCATAACATATCATACTCCTATCAGTAAATTTATTAATTCATTCCATGGCCTTGTATATTTGGTTAATAATGCACTTCATAATTTGTCACCATCCTTCTTACGAGTTATACAGAGTAAGAACCAAAACAACTATGGATCAAGAATTTCAGGAAATTACAGTATATCTGAGGCTCACATTTTTGAAAAGGGACTATTCCACAAAACAATTTGATTCAAAAGTTAGCTAAGCAGGTTCTTTAATATGGTGTCTCCTTTCAAAATAGTTATAGAAAGCCTTCTGATAATAATACTAATAAGATGTCTTTCACTATTACTTACACCAACTTCTCCCCCTGAGAGGCATAGTCCTAGACCAGTATATCATCTCTTACAAAAGTGGAAGAAATCTGCAGGATGTTTTGATTTCCAGTACTTGTAAGCCTCTTGTTTACTCTTGGCCTAGTTCAGATATCTTTGGATGGAATGTAAGCTATATGATTACATCAGAAAGTTACATGGTTTAGAAATCAAAGGTGATACATTTTGGTCTAATAAATATTTCATTTGTGAGTCTAAGAGGGCAGTATTGATCACCGACTATCTACAACAGGATTACATGGTACATTGGTCCAAAGCAAAGCAAGGTAAAAACAGATTTTTTAATATTACAACCAAACCAGTTAAGGAGGATCTCAATAATTCTGTGGCAGCTCATTGTGATTCTTTTCATAAAAATGTATTTGTCATTTAGTTATTTAATGTTTTATGGTGGGAAGCACTGATGCAGCTGGAACATTTTCAGACCAGCCAGGAGAGTAGAAAAATATTTTAATACTTGACATGCACAGGAGTAATATAATACATACAATGAAAAATAATTATTCAACATTTTAATGTTTCACAAGAGATCATACTGCACACAGACAAAGAACAAGTAAGATGATTATCAAGTTTAAAAAAAAATAGTGTAGTCATACCAACACAAGAGTTGAAAAATTAAACAGTATTAAGGTCACAGTTTGGGGATGTGAGTCTAAACATGTACGATAAAAACAGAGCAGTGTAGTACACTGAAGTGGTTAAAACCACTAGTTTGAAGAACTTGCATATAACACAAACAATAAAGAAGAAGAAAAAAAGAAAGAGAAACCGAAAAAAATGGGTATTATGAATGTGGGGAAGACCGGAGGGTAAGAATACGATATCACAGCTGTGTATATGTTTCTATAATGTCTTTCAAAGGCATGACAGACCGTTAGTAGGTTTAGAAAAGCAGATGTTAGATAATATTTCAGTTACAGAAGAAAATACACTTAGATTTTTTTAAAGTAACAGAGTGCACTTGTTTCCATACCTCAAAAGTTAATTAATCTTCGCTTTTCCAACAAAGTAGGACTGTGTAAGTGAATTTACCATAACAGTAGATGTCTGAATGATCATTGCTGCAGTACCCTAAGCTTCATGGTTTATATCCTGCATAGGATATAACAGTTGGGCCAGCTTCCAAAGCTTCGGGGCACTTTCCACATACCCAAACCATTAGACAGCTTGATTTGAGATGACGAAGGTTTGGGTGCCAGGCCCTTCACAGCTTTCATGCCAAATGAGAGAGGTAAGCTGATCCCTGACAGGACATTGCTAGGAGCAACAAAAAACAAATGTCCACACCCTGGCATGAAAAATACACCAACAACAAGGGGGAATGAGGGAAGGAGTGGCCAAATGAGATGATTCAAATTGAGCAAGTGTCAGCTGGTCTAACACAAAGTTAAGTTCCCAAAGAGGAACCACTGATTTTTTGGGGTCAGGATGTATCAAATGCCCCTGTTCTTGTGTAAGTAGATCCAGTCGGAGAGGAAGCTAGTGGTAATTGTCCCAGCCAATTCCAAAAGAAGGGAGAACCACTGTTGCCTGGACCAATGATCTTGAAGGATTCTTTCTACATCTTCAGATGTATCCTGGATATCAGTGGGGCGGGGTGGGGCAAGGCAAAGCAAATCAAAAGGCATTTATCTTCCAGGACTTCTTGCATGGAGTCCTTGAGCAAAATTTTTCCAGCTGATTGTTCAGTGAGGAGGCAAAAAGGTCTACTTGAGGAACTCTCCAAAATCAAATCTTAGAAGACTCCCTGACTTAGTTTCCATTTGTGTGGGTCTGCATTTAGCCTGCTCAGCTCATCTGCCACACAATTTTGCTCTAATGGAATGTAGTTATGCCTGTAGAGAGAGAGAGAGAGAGAGAGACTATGCTGAAAAGCTATATCCCAAGATTACCTTTTATTAAGTGATGGTTTGTTAAAAATCAATGCCCCTCCAAACCCTAGGAACACAGCAACCTATGCTGAATTGTCCTCAGACACTCTATACAACCATGTCAGTGGCTGCATACAGGCTGCTACACCTACAAAAAAGAAGCCCAAGACTACCTCCATGGTGACATCACAAATTAAACAATATAAACAACAAAGGGAAAAAGACAATATGGCAAAAATCAGGAAGGGTAAGTCCCATAAAGATAAAAAACCTCTCTCACCAAAATATACAGATAACTAAGAGGACTAAGTCAAGCAAAGCCAACTTTGAGGTTAAGACAGCCTCCCAGGTGAAAGATAACAATAAGGCCTTCTTCAGTTGCATCAGAAACCTCATGGTAGCACACAGAAATGTGGTTAATGCTATCACATTCATCAAGCCTGCAGACACAGCAGACCTATTAGCAGACAAATTCATTCCAAATTTATCCCCTCTCGCCCCCAACCATCCTCCAAAAAATACTGTCAAATATAACCCGTCCAACTATAACTACGGAGCATGTAATGGCTGTGCTCACTAAAGCTAAGAACATGGCCTCACTGGGCCCCAATAACATCCCAGGATGCCTCCTGAACAGTCTAAAATATGACTTAACAGGGCCCCTGGAGTCATTATTTAACTATAGTTTTAAAACAAGCTTTGTGCCTCATGAATGGAGGACTGTGATGGTCATCCCCTTTCATGAGGCAGAACGTTCAACAGATCCTGGAAACTGCAAACCCATTAGTCTGTATGGTCTTATTTGCAAAGCCATGGAAAGAATTATGATGGAAATTATCAGCATGGGCATACAAGACCTCCAGATACCAGGTCCATCTCCAGCTGGCTTTGTCAAAGGAAGGTTATGCGCTTACTGAAGCTGATGGACTTCTTTGAAAGGGTCACTACGGCAATGGATGAGGGGAAAACTGGATACTTTCTCTCTAGATCTAGTACAGCACTGATACAATACTCCACTTGGGCATTGTCAACAAACTTAAGAAACTGCATATAAACCCCTTTATTACACTCTGGCTAGCTATCTGGCTCACTGATAGGACGCAGGAGGTTAGAATCAGTGAGGCCACCTGAACAAATAGGTCAGACACCACTGCAGTCCCCAGGGCTCTGTGCTAGGCCTGGTCCTTTATGGGATTTACTTCTCAGATGTCAAAGCCTATGTCAAAGGCCTCTGGCTAACCATGATCGCAGATGATTGCAAACTGGGAGCAGTCAATGAATCCCTCCAAGATAAGAACACCTTTCAGCAAGTTATAACACAGACAAACAGTTGGTGCCACAGCTGTGGCTTAAAACTAAAAACTATTAAATGCATTACAGTACCTTTTTGGAAGCTGGCCAACTTGGTAGCTATCTCAGTAATAAAACACCCCCAAAAAGTTGACTCTTTAGTCATTGATCTGGGAACTCATGTAGATAGTAACCTAGCCTTCAACCAAAATGTGTCCAAGGTAGAACAAACTCCTTCTATGTTGCTCAACTTATAAGCAAGGGCATGGCATCTAGCACCAGGGAGGTCATCATACCACTATACTCGGCCCTCATCAAGATGCATCACAGAGTATAATGTCCTCTTTGGCATGATCCTGAGCAGACATATGCAGAAACTGGAACATCCACAAACGTTCCTTACAAAAAGGATACAGGGAGTAAACACAATGTCTTAGGCTGATAGCCTCAAAGCCCTGTCTCTTTACTCAGTATCATACAGACTTCTGAGAGGTGATCTTGGCCTGGCATACAAGACATCCTGGGCCCTGTTTTGATGAAATGTTTGCACATCTGCAAAACAAACATCATCAGAACTACTTAAGAGTAAAATACCTAAATTTTGCTTGCGACAAATACGACAGGTTGGAGAGACAGATATGTTTCTCAAAGAATTCCAATTCTCTAGTACAGACTCCCCATCCATATGAAGCAGAGTTCCTCTTCATCCCTGTTTAGGCATAACTTGTACCTATGGATGGGTAATCGGAAATTCACCCCTGGTCAGTAAATCACCTCCTACATAAATCAAATTTGTGAGTCACATTTAGGTTGCATGGCTAGGTTTATAAGGGCTCTAGTGGTCATTAGCCTAGTACACCCTATGAACCATGCTAACATGGCTAGTCTGAACAGGGGGTAAGATATGGTATTCCCCTTACTTATTTGTTTACCACATCACTGCTGCATTGTCTAGATTAACTTGGAAGTGATCCTGGGGACCAGAAGTGATTCAGAGAGTTGAGTGCCTTGATAAGAGCAAGCACACATCTGTCTTTGTTGTCACAGGTACCTTCTACTTCTATCCCCCTTGGCACTGCTTCCCAAGCAAAGTCTGAGACATTTGTGGTAACCGACTGCTTTGGAGTGAGATGGGAGAAGGAGAGACCTGGACTCAGGGATATTTTATGTCTCCACCAAGTGATTTCTCTTCTCACAAATCCTAGAACTATAATCTGAAAAGGTACTGGGTGTTGATGCTGGGAAGAAAGAGACTTCAGATACTATAGTATCTTCCTCATGTGGAGTTTTGGTAAAGGTATCATGAAAAACATAGAAGCAAATCCTGACATATTCCCTCGCAGTAACCACAGTCTTAGTGTAAAATGCCCGAAACAGATCTAAATATAGATCTACTTTTTCCTGTGGAAGAAAAGCTCTTTGAACTAAGGTGACCAGCAGACATCCCAGGAACACAATCCTGTGTAATGGAGTTAAAAAAAAAGACTTTTGAATGCTTTCTTGGAATCCCTTTCTGCACCAATCATCTCTCACCCAAATGAGAGACTCCTAAAAGTTGGAAAAAGACTCTACTAACATAAGTAAGTCATCTTAATATGGAAAAATGTGAATACCCTGTAGCATGCAATGGGCTATAATTGGGGCAGTGGATAGCCAAAAGGGTAAGGCAGAGAACTGATGTCACATAGACACATAAAACCTTAAGAAATATCTGAAGCCTGGATGAATACGAAAGCGATGATAAGCATTTTTTAAATCTAGGATTACCAAAAAACTCAAGTGAGGAAGAAGTTAACAGGTTGTGAAACAAATGCATTTTGAACTTAAGCACTATCACATACTAGTTTGGAAATGAAAGCACCAGAACAGGTCTGCAGGCATTTTCCTTTCTTTGGCACCAGAAAGATTCTTGAATTAAAGCATCTTCTCAACTAAGGAGGAGGAGCTGTTTCTCTTACCCCCTGAGAAAGCATGTGCTGTAGTACAGGAGGGAAAAGAGGGGTTTGGTCTGGTGGATGTGGAATAATTCCCTGGGAGGGATGGAGGGAGGGATTTCTTCCCAGTGTCATCTGTAACCCTGCTGAATATGTCTCAGAAATCATTTGTCTGAAACAATATGTTGCCAAAGAGAGAAATGGCAATTCAGACTTTCTGGAGGGGAGAATGGATTGCCAGGGTGGGAGAGAATAAGGTCCCTTATATTGTCATTCTGACTTACTTGACTGTCCTTTGTTCTGGGGGTTCCTGCTTTCTTTTTGGGAACTCTTTGCCATTGTTTTTTTAACATCTGCTTATCAACATTTTGTTGAGATTGTTTACTCTGTATCTTGCCAAAACTGGGAAGAGGAAAAAGAAAAACCTTTGGAAAATTTGGAGAAGGAGGGCTGAAAAATCAACTTATCCCTCTCATCTCATTCTCTGATGATCTCTGCAGTAGAGTGTCCAAAAACTAAACCTCTATCCAAAGAAGAATTTAAAATCTAATTTTTTACATATTCTGGGAGATTCTGAGAATGCAGGCAGGCAAACCTCCTCAACACACTACTACTGGCAAGAGCCCTGGATGCAATATCTACTGAGTCATAAACACACTTTAGAGAATGAGTAGTGACCTGATAAACTGAAGGAACTAAACTCTAAAAAGCATACTTTTCCCCACAGAAGGGAACTGCAGATAAAGCATTCCTCATACTTTTACAGCTAGTCAGAAAAAAATAAACACTTGAGTCTGAGAATTCAAAACTCTAAAAATTAAAGTTACAGAAGCATACACTTTTCCCAAAACTTATCAACTGTTTTCTCATCCTTGTCAGAAGGGGAAAGATTAGAATTAACAAAATGTTTGGCAACAGCTGGCTTCAGTAAAGCTATAGTTGCTAAGTCAAGTCTGGATTGAGTGTATAGAAATTTCAAAGACTAAGGAGTTTTACACCTTCTGTTTTTACTGCAGCAGGCAAAAAATGAGAAAAAAGCATGCATCAAATTCATCACATTTACTGGATACAAATTAATAAAGGCACGAGCAGTAGAACAGTTTTGCCTAAAGTTATCTACACAGTTATGTTTTTTTAACTTCTTTTCTGAGAATGGATTAAGAAAAATGGAACAAGCCCAAATTAGTCTAACTATGAAAACTTAAAAATGAAGCCTGCAATTCATTCACTCATTTTCTGTTATTCCCTTCAACAAATTCACAGCCATGAAGGAGATGAAGACTATACTGCCAGACAAATGGAAGGAAGCAATGGAACCAACATTGTATGGAATGCTAGTCCATCTTAAAAACTCACACACACACTTATGTGAAAGTTGAATACTCACCAGTGCAACTGCCTGCATGTCTGTGGGTCTGGGAAGGAACCGGAGACTTTAGTAAAGAGTAAAACAGGCAAAACGAGGGCATGTAAATTTCACAGAGAAGGCAGTCTAACCAGAAACCGAAGCACAGAATCAAGCACTGTGAGGTAGCAATGTTGACCACTTAGTTTACTAACTATTGCACCACTGTGCTGTGAGTCTTCACTTCAGTACCCCAAAATGATGCTCACTGCTAACAAAAAAGTGAATTTCAGCAAACAAACTACAAAAATGTATCAAGGTTCAACAGTGGAGCTAGAAAGAACACAGATACAATCAGGGAAACTATTTCTGAACACATTTAAACTTTTCTGGGATAATATAATAATGCAATGTGGCTAACAAAGCTATTACAAACAGGAAAATGATCTGAAAATGTAATAAAAATGCCCACTTAACAAAAAAATAAATAAAAACTAGAAAAATAAGAAAACAGTATAACTATGGCTGTACTCAATAAATAGAGAGAGATTTTCAAGGCCACTTCTTAAGACAAAGAAGTTAATCTGACATTATGGGGCAGTTATGGTCTAGAAACTTAACAGAAGGTAATGTCTTGAGTATCACTTCCAGGGTCACAAAGTTACCTGGCAACATGTGAAAAGGTTAAGTATAAAATCAACCCCAGATGCCCACTCAGCAGCCCTTAAGTTTAGTCAACATTAAATTTGACATTTAAGGCAACCTTGGATTTGCATCATTGAATTTACAGCAAGCGGTGAAAGGAACAGTAAGCATATGTGCAAACATTTTTGACGGATTTTTTTTTTTTTATTTCACTTTTGTAGATACAGACTGCTGCAAGGGCAGTTTCTTCTTATCCCCAAACTGTAGTGACCCTGGAAATGCTGGCTGTTTTTATTTAGCCATAAAGATGCATGGGGTAGAGTTCTCCTGCAGGGTTGGTGTGAAGCCTGATGAAATATACAGATAGAATTTTTTTTTCCAAAACCGTATTGACAGACTTTACATACACAAAACTGTCCTGATATTCATGGTGAGAAAACTGTATTAAACAACTTAAAAAGATAACACAACAGATTATTTGATAAGTGTTTCAAAAGCTGAATTAAGTAGACATTTTTTCTTCACTTTTCAAACATAGTCAGCAACCAAATTATTTTCAGTTTTAAATATATTCTTAAAAAAGAAATGTTTGAATTATGATGATCAGACATTAAAATGTCAAAAGCTAATGCACATTGAATGAACTTTTCCATGCAATATGTACATATACTTTTTCAAACAGTGTCAATGCCACAGCAGATAACACACTTGCCTTTGGTGCTAGAAGACCAGAAGGCTGTGGGTTCTTTCCCCAATCAAGGTGATTGTATTTCTGACATTGCAGTACAGTGTTAGGGGGTGCTGCACTCCTGTTAAATTGAGGTCCCATCTGCTTAAATTAGTGGTACCGCAAGTGGATGCAAAAAAACTTCACTGCACCAAATGTAAAAAGAAGTTCCCCGACACTTTAGCCAAATTACCCCTAATAGTATAAATACCACCTCAAAAGTCCCCTGAAAGGAGGCCATTAGCCTAGTGGGACTAACCTGGTTAACAAATGATAAATAAAATAAAATAAAATAATTTTTAACATAAAGCAATACAAGGTTTCAAAAACTACAAAGGACAAAAAAATTGAGAGAAATTAGTGGTAGGGCTAATCGTATGCAATAAAGCAAATTATTCAGCAATGAATAAACTGGTCTATAACACAATTACAACTGAAGATCCTACATGCCTCCACTAAAGACAACCTTTTAAAACAGAAATGTCTGTATTGCTCCCACCCTCCAGTACTCCAATTTTTCAGCCAAAATCTTCCAAAGTGCTTTCACAGACCTAAGTGTAAAGTGGTTTCATTTTTTCACTTCCACTCCTGAGCAAACATCTAGCTTTTTTTCTATATTATCTATATCTCGTACATGTTTCTCCATCTTCCATGTTCACTGCAACTCTTAATACTTTCATGTTAACTTTTGTTTTCCTATATGTTCATAGGTAAGTAGTAGGCAAGCTGCCCTTGCAGGCCCATTTTAAGCCTAGCCAATTTCCTTTTTAGTGTTCAAAATAACCTATCTCATTTGGTTATAGACTGACCCTACCTATCTCATGGTCGATAATTATACATTAACCCTTAAGGGAATAAATGGAATCATATCATAAATAATTTGATGGGACCCATGCATGAGATAAAGCCTTTAGGTGCTGCATCTGTCCATTTTTAGTACAAGGCGTAGTCCTCTGTTTCTCATCCATAGATCTAAGTTGCGCTTGAAAATGGACAGGGATGAACTTTCTTTGATGTGGATGGGGAGTCTTCCATAGCAGCGATATCCTCTGAAATATACCTGTCCCTCCAAACCATTCTATTGATGTTGCAGAAGAGATTTAGATCCCTAGACCACGTGTTTCTGATACCATTTGACTTCCTGATGTACAGTAAATCCATCAGTAATGAATCAAAAGAAGCCTTGTATGCCAGACACAGGTCACCTCTTAGCAGTCTGTAGGATACAGAGTATAGTGATGAGGCTCTGAGCTGGTCTATGTAGGACATGTTGTTTAGGCCTTGTAATTCTTTCAGTGAGGCATTTCTGTGCGCATTCCAATTGTTGCATGTGTCTGGACCGATCCATTCCAAAAGGGACATTATATTCAAGATCGGCCTAATGAGCATGGAGTAAAGGTGGACAATGACATCCCTAGATCTAGACACAATCTCTGTTTATAAGCTGTACAACATAGAAGGACTTTCTTACCATAAAAGACACATATTGGTCAAAAGTTGTCACTGTCCACACAAGTTCTAAAAAACTGAACTGGATCAACACTTAGGAGCATATCGTCAATTTTGTAGTTGCCTTGGGTAGATGACTTCCCAAAGAATATAATAATGTATTTTTGGCATTTAGCTTCAGCCCATGATTTTGGCACCAGTTATTTATTTGAGACATACCCTCCTGCAGGATGGCTCTGTCATTTGAAGATTCAGTGATGGCTCCTAGCTTGCAGTCATCCAGAGCCTTTTGGTATTGTCCTTTACATCAGAAAAGTAGGTGCCAAACAGGACAAGTCCCAACACAGAACCCTAGGGGATTCCACTGGTGCCTAGTCCCTGTGGGGGTAACGTCCTCTATTTTGATTATCTGCATCCTATCTGTGAGCCAGCTGGCAATCCATCGGGTGACACAGGGGTTTACTCCCAGTTTATTTAACTTTCTACTATGCCTTCTGAAGTTCAGTTTTATGCTGAATTTTTTACATGAAAGCAGCTTTATATGTGCTTACATATTCTTCTTTCGCCTTTTTCCCAGTTAGGGGTCGCTACAGCGGATCACCTGCCCGCTCATGATTGGCAGTGCAGTTTTAAGATGTCGAGTTGCCAGCCCGGCGCCCAACCTTCCACAGAAGGCACACACACACACGCACTCATATCTAGGGCCAATTTAGAGTGTCCAATCCACCTACAGCATGTCTTTGGGATGTGGAAGGAAACCGGAGCACCCGGAGGAAACCCATGCGACCACAGGGAGGACATGCAGACGCCACACAGAAGGCACCCCTGCTGAGGATCGAACCAAAGAATTTATATGTGCTTACATATGTTGCTCTACATTTGTCCTTTATATTATTTATGCTTCAAAATTTATATTTTAATAAGCAACAAACATATAATTTCTTTTTACTTTTCCACCTCATGTGCCTTGATCTATACTATGTCCTGGCTGTGTAAGCAAATCAAATTCATGTTTTCTTTCATGCTAAAAATGCAATTACACAATGAAATACTAAGAAATTCTACTTTCATGTTATAAGGGAAAATCATTTTACCTCCTGACGACCCCCTGGCATTCGATGAAAGTCTGTTTGATTGCACTTTGTGGAGAATTCATCCTTTTTCACAATCTGTTGAAAATAAAGAATATCTTCACTCTATATGAGAGAATAACTAACTTTACCTTACTTCTGTATAAATAAAGCAAAGTTTAACACCAAATTAAAATTAAGGAAAAAAATACAAACTCTACATACTCTGAAACTAAGTCACACAGCTCACCATCAGGAATACTTATTTTCTTAATTACATTAATGCAACATGAGGGCAAAACACAATTACCCAGCAGAAACTAAAATGCTACTCTAAAATAGTGTTATAAGCTAAGAATTTTACATTCAATAGCATTTATTTTCCTGTATAATGAACAGTAACAACATTTCATTAGTTTCGTGTTACAGGATACACTGATTTCTTTGCAGAAAAAAATATGAATGTTATTCATTTAGATAACCAGGAAAAGAACAAGTCTGCTCTGTAATTTGCAAGTAATGAAAGAAATACACATATAAAAACTGTACATACCTACAGTGTAGCTATTGACTTATTTAGGCATCTGAGATTTCTCCCTCTGGGTGGCAGCACTTCAACAGATTCTTGAGGAGCTGCTATAATGAGCCACTCTGAACAGACAAGCAAGTCTGTTGCCACTAACATTACCTAGCAAAGGTATAGCAAATCTGCTTTACCACATCTCCAAAATTCTTTATTCTCTCCCAACAGATGCTGGCATTCATAGAGAACGAAATGAAAATGATAAGACATATACACCTGTTCTGTCCCACTGCTCAGTGCTTTTCAAGCAGAAGTAAAATAAATTGGATTTTAGAGGGGAAAAATCTGATGTAGGTTAACAGACAATTCATGCAAAACAATCTAGAATAACCAGATAATCTATTCGACTGAATATAACCAATGGAATATGGACATAATGACTTAAGAATTAAACTTTTTATGAAAGCATTCTGTTTGCAAAGGAATGTAACTCTATGGGTCACATATTTATTTAGAAAAATAGAGAGTAAAGAACTGCTTAAGCTTTACAGATACAAGATCTCTATAGTTATATGGCTCTCTGCTATGGTGACAAAATATCCTGAAACACTGGTTTGCCAAAACTCCATATGAGCACTGGGACTTAGCTGTATAGCTTTCCAAGTACTAGTATCAAAAAATGCCTTATGTCACTAATGTGTGGAAACAGCCAATGAAGTGTACCGCCATCCTGCCTACTTAACTGCTGTGTCACTAATCTAATGTGTGGAAATAGCCAATGAAGTGTACCGCCATCCTGCCTACTTAACAGCTGTGTCACTAATTTCTGGAAACAGCCAATGAAGTGTACCACCACCCTGCCTACTTAACCACTGCATCACTAATGTGTGGAAATAGCCAATGAAGTGTACCACCATCCTGCCTACTTAAAAACTGCTGTGTCACTAATATGTGGAAACAGCCAATGAAGTGTACTCGTCATCCTGCCTGCTTAACAGCTGTGTCACTAATGTGTGGAAACAGCCAGCAATGAAGTGTACCGCCACCCTGCCTACTTAACTACTGCATCACTAATGTGTGGAAACAGCCAGTGAAGTGTACCGCCATCCTGCCTACTTAACTGCTGTGTCAGTAATGTGTGGAAAAAGCCAATGAAGTGTATCACCATCCTGCCTACTTAAAAACTGCTGTCACTTGTTGTTGTTGTGTCTTTCGGCTTTTCCCGGTAAGGGGTCGCCAGAGCGAAACTCCGGTCTGCTAATGATTGGTAGTTGATTTTTACGTGCCGAGTTACCAGCCCTAATGCACAACCTTCAACAAAGGTACGCCCATTCACACGTCTCCCCGCAGAAGACACTCTAGCTGAGAATCGAACCGGATAGTGTCTTACTGTGAGGCAACAACACTACCGCAGCACCACCGCGGGGTTAAAAACTGCTGTCATTAATGTGTGGAAACAGCCAAGGAAGTGGACTGCCATCCTGCCTACTTAACTGCTGTGTCACTAATGTGTGGAATAAGCCAAGGAAGTGTACCGCCATCCTGCCTACTTAAAAACTGCTGTTCTGCTATGAAATTTTTTTCCCAGCTTTTCAGTAATAATGGACTAAACCATAAGTAAACAGATTAGAGAAGCACTGTTGAAACACAAATGTTCTCTTCTTTTATGTTTTGTTAAAACGGTTGCTCAACTGAGCACTTCCCATTTTTAATGGAGGTCTGTGGAAAAGCCCCTTAGAAAATAGAAAATGAAACATAACATGCAACTTTACAAAGACAGATGAACAGGTACAATGTGATACTATAAAGATAAATTCAGCTCGACCATGCCCTCCAATTACTAAAAAAAACCCTTCTTAACATAAACCCAATGCCAGTCCAGCACCTCATACCCTTACATTCACTGGCAGAAATAAAGCATAGACAGTTTTCTTTCACTTTGTTGCCAAATGTGCTGATGAAAGCTTTTCACTAAGGACTTTAAATTGAGGTTGGACTGTGTGAGACAACTGTGCCTTTTCAGTTTTTTTTTCCCCACTACAGGTCACCATGGAGTTGATATACACAACTCAGACCATATGGAGGACACCAGGAAGACTTGTCACCTGTAAAAAAAAAAAAAAAAAAAACACTTTTGTGTATGATTTTTGACTTACAATTTCCTGTCTTGACAACTCGATAAACCATTACTTGAGATTGCTGACTGAACAAAGAGTAACCATGAAAGGCAGGGACCAATATGTACACAGTCATGAACTAAAATAATATATTCCAAATCTAGTGTATGATTTGCCTACCCACCTATGCATACCTCTGAACCATACTGAATTCCTTGGTATTTACCGGTTTTGAGGTCCAAATAACGGGGGTGCCAGGAATTCCCGAGTGGCCCCATGAATTCACGAATTTCACGTTTTTTTTTTTTTGTGAACTTTTTTGCTAACATCATCACGTGCAGGGGCATGTGCGATGACGTCAGCTTCCTGAGCAGACTGCCAGCCTGTCAGAATTCAGCTGAGGGCTCCAGGGGTGTGACTGTACTGTTTGTGTTTATGGCAAGTTCAGCAATGTGTTGCAGCCGGCATCAGGAGTAAGTCAGCTAGACATGGTGAACAAGTGAGAACAGCTGACACTACTTGTTTTAAATTAATTTAGACAGGCTATAGAGCAAGTGAAGCAACTGAACAGACTTAACAAGGCAACCTGGTATCATTTGTGATGTTACTAGTACTAGTAGTCTAGTGCAGCAGCAGTCAGGTGTGTGTCTGCCTGTGTTGTACTGTTACATTACTGGTGGTTTCAGCTTCAGCTTCTAATCTGTGATTTGTTTCGAATGCCTCCATATAGCTCCAATGCAGCAGTGTCTAGCCATA